>NC_091176.1:41401975-41440769 GCF_040958095.1 Procambarus clarkii | reverse complement strand
CAAGATTACCATCCGAGTGCCGGCGGTGGGGTGGTTCAAATAGCTTTGGCTATCACCTCATTTTGTCCGTCTGATGGTCAAGTGGATTAAGGCGTCTTGTACATACCAGTTGCGTTGCTCCTGGGAGTATGGGTTCGAGTCACTTCTGGGGTGTGAGTTTTCAGTTGCATATTGTCCTGGGGACCATTCAGGCTTGTTCGCATTTGTGTTCCTCACGTGTGCCCCAAAGAATGAGGTGATTTGGTAAAATGCTATGCCCAAGATTACCATCCGAGTGCCGGCGGTGGGGTGGTTCAAATAGCTTCGGCTATCACCTCATTTTGTCCGGTCGTGATGGTCAAGTGGATTAAGGCGTCTTGTACATACCAGTTGCGTTGCTCCTGGGAGTATGGGTTCGAGTCACTTCTGGGGTGTGAGTTTTCAGTTGCATATTGTCCTGGGGACCATTCAGGCTTGTTCGCATTTGTGTTCCTCACGTGTGCCCCAAAGAATGAGGTGATTTGGTAAAATGCTATGCCCAAGATTACCATCCGAGTGCCGGCGGTGGGGTGGTTCAAATAGCTTCGGCTATCACCTCATTTTGTCCGGTCGTGATGGTCAAGTGGATTAAGGCGTCTTGTACATACCAGTTGCGTTGCTCCTGGGAGTATGGGTTCGAGTCACTTCTGGGGTGTGAGTTTTCAGTTGCATATTGTCCTGGGGACCATTCAGGCTTGTTCGCATTTGTGTTCCTCACGTGTGCCCAAAGAATGAGGTGATTTGGTAAAATGCTATGCCCAAGATTACCATCCGAGTGCCGGCGGTGGGGTGGTTCAAATAGCTTTGGCTATCACCTCATTTTGTCCGTCTTGATGGTCAAGTGGATTAAGGCGTCTTGTACATACCAGTTGCGTTGCTCCTGGGAGTATGGGTTCGAGTCACTTCTGGGGTGTGAGTTTTCAGTTGCATATTGTCCTGGGGACCATTCAGGCTTGTTCGCATTTGTGTTCCTCACGTGTGCCCCAAAGAATGAGGTGATTTGGTAAAATGCTATGCCCAAGATTACCATCCGAGTGCCGGCGGTGGGTGGTTCAAATAGCTTCGGCTATCACCTCATTTTGTCCGGTCGTGATGGTCAAGTGGATTAAGGCGTCTTGTACATACCAGTTGCGTTGCTCCTGGGAGTATGGGTTCGAGTCACTTCTGGGGTGTGAGTTTTCAGTTGCATATTGTCCTGGGGACCATTCAGGCTTGTTCGCATTTGTGTTCCTCACGTGTGCCCCAAAGAATGAGGTGATTTGGTAAAATGCTATGCCCAAGATTACCATCCGAGTGCCGGCGGTGGGGTGGTTCAAATAGCTTCGGCTATCACCTCATTTTGTCCGGTCGTGATGGTCAAGTGGATTAAGGCGTCTTGTACATACCAGTTGCGTTGCTCCTGGGAGTATGGGTTCGAGTCACTTCTGGGTGTGAGTTTTCAGTTGCATATTGTCCTGGGGACCATTCAGGCTTGTTCGCATTTGTGTTCCTCACGTGTGCCCCAAAGAATGAGGTGATTTGGTAAAATGCTATGCCCAAGATTACCATCCGAGTGCCGGCGGTGGGGTGGTTCAAATAGCTTTGGCTATCACCTCATTTTGTCCGTCTGATGGTCAAGTGGATTAAGGCGTCTTGTACATACCAGTTGCGTTGCTCCTGGGAGTATGGGTTCGAGTCACTTCTGGGGTGTGAGTTTTCAGTTGCATATTGTCCTGGGGACCATTCAGGCTTGTTCGCATTTGTGTTCCTCACGTGTGCCCCAAAGAATGAGGTGATTTGGTAAAATGCTATGCCCAAGATTACCATCCGAGTGCCGGCGGTGGGGTGGTTCAAATAGCTTCGGCTATCACCTCATTTTGTCCGGTCGTGATGGTCAAGTGGATTAAGGCGTCTTGTACATACCAGTTGCGTTGCTCCTGGGAGTATGGTTCGAGTCACTTCTGGGGTGTGAGTTTTCAGTTGCATATTGTCCTGGGGACCATTCAGGCTTGTTCGCATTTGTGTTCCTCACGTGTGCCCCAAAGAATGAGGTGATTTGGTAAAATGCTATGCCCAAGATTACCATCCGAGTGCCGGCGGTGGGGTGGTTCAAATAGCTTCGGCTATCACCTCATTTTGTCCGGTCTGATGGTCAAGTGGATTAAGGCGTCTTGTACATACCAGTTGCGTTGCTCCTGGGAGTATGGGTTCGAGTCACTTCTGGGGTGTGAGTTTTCAGTTGCATATTGTCCTGGGGACCATTCAGGCTTGTTCGCATTTGTGTTCCTCACGTGTGCCCCAAAGAATGAGGTGATTTGGTAAAATGCTATGCCCAAGATTACCATCCGAGTGCCGGCGGTGGGGTGGTTCAAATAGCTTCGGCTATCACCTCATTTTGTCCGTCGTGATGGTCAAGTGGATTAAGGCGTCTTGTACATACCAGTTGCGTTGCTCCTGGGAGTATGGGTTCGAGTCACTTCTGGGGTGTGAGTTTTCAGTTGCATATTGTCCTGGGGACCATTCAGGCTTGTTCGCATTTGTGTTCCTCACGTGTGCCCCAAAGAATGAGGTGATTTGGTAAAATGCTATGCCCAAGATTACCATCCGAGTGCCGGCGGTGGGGTGGTTCAAATAGCTTCGGCTATCACCTCATTTTGTCCGGTCGTGATGGTCAAGTGGATTAAGGCGTCTTGTACATACCAGTTGCGTTGCTCCTGGGAGTATGGGTTCGAGTCACTTCTGGGGTGTGAGTTTTCAGTTGCATATTGTCCTGGGGACCATTCAGGCTTGTTCGCATTTGTGTTCCTCACGTGTGCCCCAAAGAATGAGGTGATTTGGTAAAATGCTATGCCCAAGATTACCATCCGAGTGCCGGCGGTGGGGTGGTTCAAATAGCTTCGGCTATCACCTCATTTTGTCCGGTCGTGATGGTCAAGTGGATTAAGGCGTCTTGTACATACCAGTTGCGTTGCTCCTGGGAGTATGGGTTCGAGTCACTTCTGGGGTGTGAGTTTTCAGTTGCATATTGTCCTGGGGACCATTCAGGCTTGTTCGCATTTGTGTTCCTCACGTGTGCCCCAAAGAATGAGGTGATTTGGTAAAATGCTATGCCCAAGATTACCATCCGAGTGCCGGCGGTGGGGTGGTTCAAATAGCTTCGGCTATCACCTCATTTTGTCCGGTCGTGATGGTCAAGTGGATTAAGGCGTCTTGTACATACCAGTTGCGTTGCTCCTGGGAGTATGGGTTCGAGTCACTTCTGGGGTGTGAGTTTTCAGTTGCATATTGTCCTGGGGACCATTCAGGCTTGTTCGCATTTGTGTTCCTCACGTGTGCCCCAAAGAATGAGGTGATTTGGTAAAATGCTATGCCCAAGATTACCATCCGAGTGCCGGCGGTGGGGTGGTTCAAATAGCTTCGGCTATCACCTCATTTTGTCCGGTCGTGATGGTCAAGTGGATTAAGGCGTCTTGTACATACCAGTTGCGTTGCTCCTGGGAGTATGGGTTCGAGTCACTTCTGGGGTGTGAGTTTTCAGTTGCATATTGTCCTGGGGACCATTCAGGCTTGTTCGCATTTGTGTTCCTCACGTGTGCCCCAAAGAATGAGGTGATTTGGTAAAATGCTATGCCCAAGATTACCATCCGAGTGCCGGCGGTGGGGTGGTTCAAATAGCTTCGGCTATCACCTCATTTTGTCCGTCTGATGGTCAAGTGGATTAAGGCGTCTTGTACATACCAGTTGCGTTGCTCCTGGGAGTATGGGTTCGAGTCACTTCTGGGGTGTGAGTTTTCAGTTGCATATTGTCCTGGGGACCATTCAGGCTTGTTCGCATTTGTGTTCCTCACGTGTGCCCCAAAGAATGAGGTGATTTGGTAAAATGCTATGCCCAAGATTACCATCCGAGTGCCGGCGGTGGGGTGGTTCAAATAGCTTCGGCTATCACCTCATTTTGTCCGGTCGTGATGGTCAAGTGGATTAAGGCGTCTTGTACATACCAGTTGCGTTGCTCCTGGGAGTATGGGTTCGAGTCACTTCTGGGGTGTGAGTTTTCAGTTGCATATTGTCCTGGGGACCATTCAGGCTTGTTCGCATTTGTGTTCCTCACGTGTGCCCCAAAGAATGAGGTGATTTGGTAAAATGCTATGCCCAAGATTACCATCCGAGTGCCGGCGGTGGGGTGGTTCAAATAGCTTCGGCTATCACCTCATTTTGTCCGGTCTGATGGTCAAGTGGATTAAGGCGTCTTGTACATACCAGTTGCGTTGCTCCTGGGAGTATGGGTTCGAGTCACTTCTGGGGTGTGAGTTTTCAGTTGCATATTGTCCTGGGGACCATTCAGGCTTGTTCGCATTTGTGTTCCTCACGTGTGCCCCAAAGAATGAGGTGATTTGGTAAAATGCTATGCCCAAGATTACCATCCGAGTGCCGGCGGTGGGGTGGTTCAAATAGCTTCGGCTATCACCTCATTTTGTCCGGTCGTGATGGTCAAGTGGATTAAGGCGTCTTGTACATACCAGTTGCGTTGCTCCTGGGAGTATGGGTTCGAGTCACTTCTGGGGTGTGAGTTTTCAGTTGCATATTGTCCTGGGGACCATTCAGGCTTGTTCGCATTTGTGTTCCTCACGTGTGCCCCAAAGAATGAGGTGATTTGGTAAAATGCTATGCCCAAGATTACCATCCGAGTGCCGGCGGTGGGGTGGTTCAAATAGCTTCGGCTATCACCTCATTTTGTCCGGTCTGATGGTCAAGTGGATTAAGGCGTCTTGTACATACCAGTTGCGTTGCTCCTGGGAGTATGGGTTCGAGTCACTTCTGGGGTGTGAGTTTTCAGTTGCATATTGTCCTGGGGACCATTCAGGCTTGTTCGCATTTGTGTTCCTCACGTGTGCCCCAAAGAATGAGGTGATTTGGTAAAATGCTATGCCCAAGATTACCATCCGAGTGCCGGCGGTGGGGTGGTTCAAATAGCTTCGGCTATCACCTCATTTTGTCCGGTCGTGATGGTCAAGTGGATTAAGGCGTCTTGTACATACCAGTTGCGTTGCTCCTGGGAGTATGGGTTCGAGTCACTTCTGGGGTGTGAGTTTTCAGTTGCATATTGTCCTGGGGACCATTCAGGCTTGTTCGCATTTGTGTTCCTCACGTGTGCCCCAAAGAATGAGGTGATTTGGTAAAATGCTATGCCCAAGATTACCATCCGAGTGCCGGCGGTGGGGTGGTTCAAATAGCTTCGGCTATCACCTCATTTTGTCCGGTCGTGATGGTCAAGTGGATTAAGGCGTCTTGTACATACCAGTTGCGTTGCTCCTGGGAGTATGGGTTCGAGTCACTTCTGGGGTGTGAGTTTTCAGTTGCATATTGTCCTGGGGACCATTCAGGCTTGTTCGCATTTGTGTTCCTCACGTGTGCCCCAAAGAATGAGGTGATTTGGTAAAATGCTATGCCCAAGATTACCATCCGAGTGCCGGCGGTGGGGTGGTTCAAATAGCTTCGGCTATCACCTCATTTTGTCCGGTCTGATGGTCAAGTGGATTAAGGCGTCTTGTACATACCAGTTGCGTTGCTCCTGGGAGTATGGGTTCGAGTCACTTCTGGGGTGTGAGTTTTCAGTTGCATATTGTCCTGGGGACCATTCAGGCTTGTTCGCATTTGTGTTCCTCACGTGTGCCCCAAAGAATGAGGTGATTTGGTAAAATGCTATGCCCAAGATTACCATCCGAGTGCCGGCGGTGGGGTGGTTCAAATAGCTTCGGCTATCACCTCATTTTGTCCGGTCGTGATGGTCAAGTGGATTAAGGCGTCTTGTACATACCAGTTGCGTTGCTCCTGGGAGTATGGGTTCGAGTCACTTCTGGGGTGTGAGTTTTCAGTTGCATATTGTCCTGGGGACCATTCAGGCTTGTTCGCATTTGTGTTCCTCACGGTGCCCCAAAGAATGAGGTGATTTGGTAAAATGCTATGCCCAAGATTACCATCCGAGTGCCGGCGGTGGGGTGGTTCAAATAGCTTCGGCTATCACCTCATTTTGTCCGGTCGTGATGGTCAAGTGGATTAAGGCGTCTTGTACATACCAGTTGCGTTGCTCCTGGGAGTATGGGTTCGAGTCACTTCTGGGGTGTGAGTTTTCAGTTGCATATTGTCCTGGGGACCATTCAGGCTTGTTCGCATTTGTGTTCCTCACGTGTGCCCCAAAGAATGAGGTGATTTGGTAAAATGCTATGCCCAAGATTACCATCCGAGTGCCGGCGGTGGGGTGGTTCAAATAGCTTCGGCTATCACCTCATTTTGTCCGTCTGATGGTCAAGTGGATTAAGGCGTCTTGTACATACCAGTTGCGTTGCTCCTGGGAGTATGGGTTCGAGTCACTTCTGGGGTGTGAGTTTTCAGTTGCATATTGTCCTGGGGACCATTCAGGCTTGTTCGCATTTGTGTTCCTCACGTGTGCCCCAAAGAATGAGGTGATTTGGTAAAATGCTATGCCCAAGATTACCATCCGAGTGCCGGCGGTGGGGTGGTTCAAATAGCTTCGGCTATCACCTCATTTTGTCCGGTCGTGATGGTCAAGTGGATTAAGGCGTCTTGTACATACCAGTTGCGTTGCTCCTGGGAGTATGGGTTCGAGTCACTTCTGGGGTGTGAGTTTTCAGTTGCATATTGTCCTGGGGACCATTCAGGCTTGTTCGCATTTGTGTTCCTCACGTGTGCCCCAAAGAATGAGGTGATTTGGTAAAATGCTATGCCCAAGATTACCATCCGAGTGCCGGCGGTGGGGTGGTTCAAATAGCTTCGGCTATCACCTCATTTTGTCCGGTCGTGATGGTCAAGTGGATTAAGGCGTCTTGTACATACCAGTTGCGTTGCTCCTGGGAGTATGGGTTCGAGTCACTTCTGGGGTGTGAGTTTTCAGTTGCATATTGTCCTGGGGACCATTCAGGCTTGTTCGCATTTGTGTTCCTCACGTGTGCCCCAAAGAATGAGGTGATTTGGTAAAATGCTATGCCCAAGATTACCATCCGAGTGCCGGCGGTGGGGTGGTTCAAATAGCTTCGGCTATCACCTCATTTTGTCCGGTCGTGATGGTCAAGTGGATTAAGGCGTCTTGTACATACCAGTTGCGTTGCTCCTGGGAGTATGGGTTCGAGTCACTTCTGGGGTGTGAGTTTTCAGTTGCATATTGTCCTGGGGACCATTCAGGCTTGTTCGCATTTGTGTTCCTCACGTGTGCCCCAAAGAATGAGGTGATTTGGTAAAATGCTATGCCCAAGATTACCATCCGAGTGCCGGCGGTGGGGTGGTTCAAATAGCTTCGGCTATCACCTCATTTTGTCCGGTCGTGATGGTCAAGTGGATTAAGGCGTCTTGTACATACCAGTTGCGTTGCTCCTGGGAGTATGGGTTCGAGTCACTTCTGGGGTGTGAGTTTTCAGTTGCATATTGTCCTGGGGACCATTCAGGCTTGTTCGCATTTGTGTTCCTCACGTGTGCCCCAAAGAATGAGGTGATTTGGTAAAATGCTATGCCCAAGATTACCATCCGAGTGCCGGCGGTGGGGTGGTTCAAATAGCTTCGGCTATCACCTCATTTTGTCCGGTCGTGATGGTCAAGTGGATTAAGGCGTCTTGTACATACCAGTTGCGTTGCTCCTGGGAGTATGGGTTCGAGTCACTTCTGGGGTGTGAGTTTTCAGTTGCATATTGTCCTGGGGACCATTCAGGCTTGTTCGCATTTGTGTTCCTCACGTGTGCCCCAAAGAATGAGGTGATTTGGTAAAATGCTATGCCCAAGATTACCATCCGAGTGCCGGCGGTGGGGTGGTTCAAATAGCTTCGGCTATCACCTCATTTTGTCCGGTCGTGATGGTCAAGTGGATTAAGGCGTCTTGTACATACCAGTTGCGTTGCTCCTGGGAGTATGGGTTCGAGTCACTTCTGGGGTGTGAGTTTTCAGTTGCATATTGTCCTGGGGACCATTCAGGCTTGTTCGCATTTGTGTTCCTCACGTGTGCCCCAAAGAATGAGGTGATTTGGTAAAATGCTATGCCCAAGATTACCATCCGAGTGCCGGCGGTGGGGTGGTTCAAATAGCTTCGGCTATCACCTCATTTTGTCCGGTCGTGATGGTCAAGTGGATTAAGGCGTCTTGTACATACCAGTTGCGTTGCTCCTGGGAGTATGGGTTCGAGTCACTTCTGGGGTGTGAGTTTTCAGTTGCATATTGTCCTGGGGACCATTCAGGCTTGTTCGCATTTGTGTTCCTCACGTGTGCCCCAAAGAATGAGGTGATTTGGTAAAATGCTATGCCCAAGATTACCATCCGAGTGCCGGCGGTGGGGTGGTTCAAATAGCTTCGGCTATCACCTCATTTTGTCCGGTCGTGATGGTCAAGTGGATTAAGGCGTCTTGTACATACCAGTTGCGTTGCTCCTGGGAGTATGGGTTCGAGTCACTTCTGGGGTGTGAGTTTTCAGTTGCATATTGTCCTGGGGACCATTCAGGCTTGTTCGCATTTGTGTTCCTCACGTGTGCCCCAAAGAATGAGGTGATTTGGTAAAATGCTATGCCCAAGATTACCATCCGAGTGCCGGCGGTGGGGTGGTTCAAATAGCTTCGGCTATCACCTCATTTTGTCCGGTCGTGATGGTCAAGTGGATTAAGGCGTCTTGTACATACCAGTTGCGTTGCTCCTGGGAGTATGGGTTCGAGTCACTTCTGGGGTGTGAGTTTTCAGTTGCATATTGTCCTGGGGACCATTCAGGCTTGTTCGCATTTGTGTTCCTCACGTGTGCCCCAAAGAATGAGGTGATTTGGTAAAATGCTATGCCCAAGATTACCATCCGAGTGCCGGCGGTGGGGTGGTTCAAATAGCTTCGGCTATCACCTCATTTTGTCCGGTCGTGATGGTCAAGTGGATTAAGGCGTCTTGTACATACCAGTTGCGTTGCTCCTGGGAGTATGGGTTCGAGTCACTTCTGGGGTGTGAGTTTTCAGTTGCATATTGTCCTGGGGACCATTCAGGCTTGTTCGCATTTGTGTTCCTCACGTGTGCCCCAAAGAATGAGGTGATTTGGTAAAATGCTATGCCCAAGATTACCATCCGAGTGCCGGCGGTGGGGTGGTTCAAATAGCTTCGGCTATCACCTCATTTTGTCCGGTCGTGATGGTCAAGTGGATTAAGGCGTCTTGTACATACCAGTTGCGTTGCTCCTGGGAGTATGGGTTCGAGTCACTTCTGGGGTGTGAGTTTTCAGTTGCATATTGTCCTGGGGACCATTCAGGCTTGTTCGCATTTGTGTTCCTCACGTGTGCCCCAAAGAATGAGGTGATTTGGTAAAATGCTATGCCCAAGATTACCATCCGAGTGCCGGCGGTGGGGTGGTTCAAATAGCTTCGGCTATCACCTCATTTTGTCCGGTCGTGATGGTCAAGTGGATTAAGGCGTCTTGTACATACCAGTTGCGTTGCTCCTGGGAGTATGGGTTCGAGTCACTTCTGGGGTGTGAGTTTTCAGTTGCATATTGTCCTGGGGACCATTCAGGCTTGTTCGCATTTGTGTTCCTCACGTGTGCCCCAAAGAATGAGGTGATTTGGTAAAATGCTATGCCCAAGATTACCATCCGAGTGCCGGCGGTGGGGTGGTTCAAATAGCTTCGGCTATCACCTCATTTTGTCCGGTCGTGATGGTCAAGTGGATTAAGGCGTCTTGTACATACCAGTTGCGTTGCTCCTGGGAGTATGGGTTCGAGTCACTTCTGGGGTGTGAGTTTTCAGTTGCATATTGTCCTGGGGACCATTCAGGCTTGTTCGCATTTGTGTTCCTCACGTGTGCCCCAAAGAATGAGGTGATTTGGTAAAATGCTATGCCCAAGATTACCATCCGAGTGCCGGCGGTGGGGTGGTTCAAATAGCTTCGGCTATCACCTCATTTTGTCCGGTCGTGATGGTCAAGTGGATTAAGGCGTCTTGTACATACCAGTTGCGTTGCTCCTGGGAGTATGGGTTCGAGTCACTTCTGGGGTGTGAGTTTTCAGTTGCATATTGTCCTGGGGACCATTCAGGCTTGTTCGCATTTGTGTTCCTCACGTGTGCCCCAAAGAATGAGGTGATTTGGTAAAATGCTATGCCCAAGATTACCATCCGAGTGCCGGCGGTGGGGTGGTTCAAATAGCTTCGGCTATCACCTCATTTTGTCCGGTCGTGATGGTCAAGTGGATTAAGGCGTCTTGTACATACCAGTTGCGTTGCTCCTGGGAGTATGGGTTCGAGTCACTTCTGGGGTGTGAGTTTTCAGTTGCATATTGTCCTGGGGACCATTCAGGCTTGTTCGCATTTGTGTTCCTCACGTGTGCCCCAAAGAATGAGGTGATTTGGTAAAATGCTATGCCCAAGATTACCATCCGAGTGCCGGCGGTGGGGTGGTTCAAATAGCTTCGGCTATCACCTCATTTTGTCCGGTCGTGATGGTCAAGTGGATTAAGGCGTCTTGTACATACCAGTTGCGTTGCTCCTGGGAGTATGGGTTCGAGTCACTTCTGGGGTGTGAGTTTTCAGTTGCATATTGTCCTGGGGACCATTCAGGCTTGTTCGCATTTGTGTTCCTCACGTGTGCCCCAAAGAATGAGGTGATTTGGTAAAATGCTATGCCCAAGATTACCATCCGAGTGCCGGCGGTGGGGTGGTTCAAATAGCTTCGGCTATCACCTCATTTTGTCCGGTCGTGATGGTCAAGTGGATTAAGGCGTCTTGTACATACCAGTTGCGTTGCTCCTGGGAGTATGGGTTCGAGTCACTTCTGGGGTGTGAGTTTTCAGTTGCATATTGTCCTGGGGACCATTCAGGCTTGTTCGCATTTGTGTTCCTCACGTGTGCCCCAAAGAATGAGGTGATTTGGTAAATGCTATGCCCAAGATTACCATCCGAGTGCCGGCGGTGGGGTGGTTCAAATAGCTTCGGCTATCACCTCATTTTGTCCGGTCGTGATGGTCAAGTGGATTAAGGCGTCTTGTACATACCAGTTGCGTTGCTCCTGGGAGTATGGGTTCGAGTCACTTCTGGGGTGTGAGTTTTCAGTTGCATATTGTCCTGGGGACCATTCAGGCTTGTTCGCATTTGTGTTCCTCACGTGTGCCCCAAAGAATGAGGTGATTTGGTAAAATGCTATGCCCAAGATTACCATCCGAGTGCCGGCGTGGGGTGGTTCAAATAGCTTCGGCTATCACCTCATTTTGTCCGGTCGTGATGGTCAAGTGGATTAAGGCGTCTTGTACATACCAGTTGCGTTGCTCCTGGGAGTATGGGTTCGAGTCACTTCTGGGGTGTGAGTTTTCAGTTGCATATTGTCCTGGGGACCATTCAGGCTTGTTCGCATTTGTGTTCCTCACGTGTGCCCCAAAGAATGAGGTGATTTGGTAAAATGCTATGCCCAAGATTACCATCCGAGTGCCGGCGGTGGGGTGGTTCAAATAGCTTCGGCTATCACCTCATTTTGTCCGGTCTGATGGTCAAGTGGATTAAGGCGTCTTGTACATACCAGTTGCGTTGCTCCTGGGAGTATGGGTTCGAGTCACTTCTGGGGTGTGAGTTTTCAGTTGCATATTGTCCTGGGGACCATTCAGGCTTGTTCGCATTTGTGTTCCTCACGTGTGCCCCAAAGAATGAGGTGATTTGGTAAAATGCTATGCCCAAGATTACCATCCGAGTGCCGGCGGTGGGGTGGTTCAAATAGCTTCGGCTATCACCTCATTTTGTCCGGTCGTGATGGTCAAGTGGATTAAGGCGTCTTGTACATACCAGTTGCGTTGCTCCTGGGAGTATGGGTTCGAGTCACTTCTGGGGTGTGAGTTTTCAGTTGCATATTGTCCTGGGGACCATTCAGGCTTGTTCGCATTTGTGTTCCTCACGTGTGCCCCAAAGAATGAGGTGATTTGGTAAAATGCTATGCCCAAGATTACCATCCGAGTGCCGGCGGTGGGGTGGTTCAAATAGCTTCGGCTATCACCTCATTTTGTCCGGTCGTGATGGTCAAGTGGATTAAGGCGTCTTGTACATACCAGTTGCGTTGCTCCTGGGAGTATGGGTTCGAGTCACTTCTGGGGTGTGAGTTTTCAGTTGCATATTGTCCTGGGGACCATTCAGGCTTGTTCGCATTTGTGTTCCTCACGTGTGCCCCAAAGAATGAGGTGATTTGGTAAAATGCTATGCCCAAGATTACCATCCGAGTGCCGGCGGTGGGGTGGTTCAAATAGCTTCGGCTATCACCTCATTTTGTCCGGTCGTGATGGTCAAGTGGATTAAGGCGTCTTGTACATACCAGTTGCGTTGCTCCTGGGAGTATGGGTTCGAGTCACTTCTGGGGTGTGAGTTTTCAGTTGCATATTGTCCTGGGGACCATTCAGGCTTGTTCGCATTTGTGTTCCTCACGTGTGCCCAAAGAATGAGGTGATTTGGTAAAATGCTATGCCCAAGATTACCATCCGAGTGCCGGCGGTGGGGTGGTTCAAATAGCTTCGGCTATCACCTCATTTTGTCCGGTCGTGATGGTCAAGTGGATTAAGGCGTCTTGTACATACCAGTTGCGTTGCTCCTGGGAGTATGGGTTCGAGTCACTTCTGGGGTGTGAGTTTTCAGTTGCATATTGTCCTGGGGACCATTCAGGCTTGTTCGCATTTGTGTTCCTCACGTGTGCCCAAAGAATGAGGTGATTTGGTAAAATGCTATGCCCAAGATTACCATCCGAGTGCCGGCGGTGGGGTGGTTCAAATAGCTTTGGCTATCACCTCATTTTGTCCGTCTGATGGTCAAGTGGATTAAGGCGTCTTGTACATACCAGTTGCGTTGCTCCTGGGAGTATGGGTTCGAGTCACTTCTGGGGTGTGAGTTTTCAGTTGCATATTGTCCTGGGGACCATTCAGGCTTGTTCGCATTTGTGTTCCTCACGTGTGCCCAAAGAATGAGGTGATTTGGTAAAATGCTATGCCCAAGATTACCATCCGAGTGCCGGCGGTGGGGTGGTTCAAATAGCTTCGGCTATCACCTCATTTTGTCCGGTCGTGATGGTCAAGTGGATTAAGGCGTCTTGTACATACCAGTTGCGTTGCTCCTGGGAGTATGGGTTCGAGTCACTTCTGGGGTGTGAGTTTTCAGTTGCATATTGTCCTGGGGACCATTCAGGCTTGTTCGCATTTGTGTTCCTCACGTGTGCCCCAAAGAATGAGGTGATTTGGTAAAATGCTATGCCCAAGATTACCATCCGAGTGCCGGCGGTGGGGTGGTTCAAATAGCTTCGGCTATCACCTCATTTTCCGGTCTGATGGTCAAGTGGATTAAGGCGTCTTGTACATACCAGTTGCGTTGCTCCTGGGAGTATGGGTTCGAGTCACTTCTGGGGTGTGAGTTTTCAGTTGCATATTGTCCTGGGGACCATTCAGGCTTGTTCGCATTTGTGTTCCTCACGTGTGCCCCAAAGAATGAGGTGATTTGGTAAAATGCTATGCCCAAGATTACCATCCGAGTGCCGGCGGTGGGTGGTTCAAATAGCTTCGGCTATCACCTCATTTTGTCCATCTGATGGTCAAGTGGATTAAGGCGTCTTGTACATACCAGTTGCGTTGCTCCTGGAGTATGGGTTCGAGTCACTTCTGGGGTGTGAGTTTTCAGTTGCATATTGTCCTGGGGACCATTCAGGCTTGTTCGCATTTGTGTTCCTCACGTGTGCCCCAAAGAATGAGGTGATTTGGTAAAATGCTATGCCCAAGATTACCATCCGAGTGCCGGCGGTGGGGTGGTTCAAATAGCTTCGGCTATCACCTCATTTTGTCCGGTCGTGATGGTCAAGTGGATTAAGGCGTCTTGTACATACCAGTTGCGTTGCTCCTGGGAGTATGGGTTCGAGTCACTTCTGGGGTGTGAGTTTTCAGTTGCATATTGTCCTGGGGACCATTCAGGCTTGTTCGCATTTGTGTTCCTCACGTGTGCCCCAAAGAATGAGGTGATTTGGTAAAATGCTATGCCCAAGATTACCATCCGAGTGCCGGCGGTGGGGTGGTTCAAATAGCTTCGGCTATCACCTCATTTTGTCCGGTCGTGATGGTCAAGTGGATTAAGGCGTCTTGTACATACCAGTTGCGTTGCTCCTGGGAGTATGGGTTCGAGTCACTTCTGGGGTGTGAGTTTTCAGTTGCATATTGTCCTGGGGACCATTCAGGCTTGTTCGCATTTGTGTTCCTCACGTGTGCCCCAAAGAATGAGGTGATTTGGTAAAATGCTATGCCCAAGATTACCATCCGAGTGCCGGCGGTGGGGTGGTTCAAATAGCTTCGGCTATCACCTCATTTTGTCCGGTCGTGATGGTCAAGTGGATTAAGGCGTCTTGTACATACCAGTTGCGTTGCTCCTGGGAGTATGGGTTCGAGTCACTTCTGGGGTGTGAGTTTTCAGTTGCATATTGTCCTGGGGACCATTCAGGCTTGTTCGCATTTGTGTTCCTCACGTGTGCCCCAAAGAATGAGGTGATTTGGTAAAATGCTATGCCCAAGATTACCATCCGAGTGCCGGCGGTGGGGTGGTTCAAATAGCTTCGGCTATCACCTCATTTTGTCCGGTCGTGATGGTCAAGTGGATTAAGGCGTCTTGTACATACCAGTTGCGTTGCTCCTGGGAGTATGGGTTCGAGTCACTTCTGGGGTGTGAGTTTTCAGTTGCATATTGTCCTGGGGACCATTCAGGCTTGTTCGCATTTGTGTTCCTCACGTGTGCCCCAAAGAATGAGGTGATTTGGTAAAATGCTATGCCCAAGATTACCATCCGAGTGCCGGCGGTGGGGTGGTTCAAATAGCTTCGGCTATCACCTCATTTTGTCCGGTCGTGATGGTCAAGTGGATTAAGGCGTCTTGTACATACCAGTTGCGTTGCTCCTGGGAGTATGGGTTCGAGTCACTTCTGGGGTGTGAGTTTTCAGTTGCATATTGTCCTGGGGACCATTCAGGCTTGTTCGCATTTGTGTTCCTCACGTGTGCCCCAAAGAATGAGGTGATTTGGTAAAATGCTAGGCCCAAGATTACCATCCGAGTGCCGGCGGTGGGGTGGTTCAAATAGCTTCAGCTATCACCTCATTTTGTCCGGTCCGTGATGGTCAAGTGGATTAAGGCGTCTTGTACATACCAGTTGCGTTGCTCCTGGGAGTATGGGTTCGAGTCACTTCTGGGGTGTGAGTTTTCAGTTGCATATTGTCCTGGGGACCATTCAGGCTTGTTCGCATTTGTGTTCCTCACGTGTGCCCCAAAGTATGAGGTGATTTGGTAAACTGCTATGCCCAAGATTACCATCCGAGTGCCGGCGGTGGGGTGGTTCAATAGCTTCGGCTATCACCTCATTTGTCCGGTCGTGATGGTCAAGAGGATTAAGGCGTCTTGTACATACCAGTTGCGTTGCTCCTGGGAGTATGGGTTCGAGTCACTTCTGGGGTGTGAGTTTTCAGTTGCATATTGTCCTGGGGACCATTCAGGCTTGTTCACATTTGTGTTCCTCACGTGTGCCCAAAAGAATGAGGTGATTTGGTAAAATGCTATGCCCAAGATTACCATCCGAGTGCCGGCGGTGGGGTGGTTCAAATAGCTTCGGCTATCACCTCATTTTGTCCGGTCGTGATGGTCAAGTGGATTAAGGCGTCTTGTACATACCAGTTGCGTTGCTCCTGGGAGTATGGGTTCGAGTCACTTCTGGGGTGTGAGTTTTCAGTTGCATATTGTCCTGGGGACCATTCAGGCTAGTTTGCATTTGTGTTCCTCACGTGTGCCCAAAAGAATGAGGTGATTTGGTAAAATGCTGTGCCCAAGATTACCATCCGAGTGCCGGCGGTGGGGTGGTTCAAATAGCTTTGGCTATCACCTCATTTTGTCCGATCTTGATGGTCAAGTGGATTAAGGCGTCTTGTACATACCAGTTGCGTTGCTCCTGGGAGTATGGGTTCGAGTCACTTCTGGGGTGTGAGTTTTCAGTTGCATATGGTCCTGGGGACCATTCAGGCTTGTTCGCATTTGTGTTCCTCACGTGTGCCCCAAAGAATGAGGTGATTTGGTAAAATGCTATGCCCAAGATTACCATCCGAGTGCCGGCGGTGGGGTGGTTCAAATAGCTTTGGCTATCACCTCATTTAGTCCAGTCTTGATGGTCAAGTGGATTAAGGCGTCTTGTACATACCAGTTGCGTTGCTCCTGGGAGTATGGGTTCGAGTCACTTCTGGGGAGTGAGTTTTCAGTTGCATATTGTCCTGGGGACCATTCAGGCTTGTTCGCATTTGTGTTCCTCACGTGTACCCCAAAGAATGAGGTGATTTGGTAAAATGCTATGCCCAAGATTACCATCCGAGTGCCGGCGGTGGGGTGGTTCAAATAGCTTCGGCTATCACCTCATTTTGTCCGGTCATGATGGTCAAGTGGATTAAAGCGTCTTGTACATTCCAGTTGCGTTGCTCCTGGGAGTATGGGTTCGAGTCACTTCTGGGGTGTGAGTTTTCAGTTGCATATTGTCCTGGGGACCATTCAGGCTTGTTCGCATTTGTGTTCCTCACGTGTGCCCCAAAGAATGAGGTGATTTGGTAAAAATGCTATGCCCAAGATTACCATCCGAGTGCCGGCGGTGGGGTGGTTCAAATAGCTTTGGCTATCACCTCATTTAGTCCAATCTTGATGGTCAAGTGGATTAAGGCGTCTTGTACATACCAGTTGCGTTGCTCCTGGGAGTATGGGTTCGAGTCACTTCTGGGTGTGAGTTTTCAGTTGCATATTGTCCTGGGGACCATTCAGGCTTGTTCGCATTTGTGTTCCTCACGTGTGCCCCAAAGAATGAGGTGATTTGGTAAAATGCTATGCCCAAGATTACCATCCGAGTGCCGGCGGTGGGTGGTTCAAATAGCTTCGGCTATCACCTCATTTTGTCCGGTCGTGATGGTCAAGTGGATTAAGGCGTCTTGTACATACCAGTTGCGTTGCTCCTGGGAGTATGGGTTCGAGTCACTTCTGGGGTGTGAGTTTTCAGTTGCATATTGTCCTGGGGACCATTCAGGCTTGTTCGCATTTGTGTTCCTCACGTGTGCCCCAAAGAATGAGGTGATTTGGTAAAATGCTATGCCCAAGATTACCATCCGAGTGCCGGCGGTGGGGTGGTTCAAATAGCTTCGGCTATCACCTCATTTTGTCCGGTCGTGATGGTCAAGTGGATTAAGGCGTCTTGTACATACCAGTTGCGTTGCTCCTGGGAGTATGGGTTCGAGTCACTTCTGGGGTGTGAGTTTTCAGTTGCATATTGTCCTGGGGACCATTCAGGCTTGTTCGCATTTGTGTTCCTCACGTGTGCCCAAAAGAATGAGGTGATTTGGTAAAATGCTATGCCCAAGATTACCATCCGAGTGCCGGCGGTGGGGTGGTTCAAATAGCTTCGGCTATCACCTCATTTTGTCCGGTCGTGATGGTCAAGTGGATTAAGGCGTCTTGTACATACCAGTTGCGTTGCTCCTGGGAGTATGGGTTCGAGTCACTTCTGGGGTGTGAGTTTTCAGTTGCATATTGTCCTGGGGACCATTCAGGCTTGTTCGCATTTGTGTTCCTCACGTGTGCCCCAAAGAATGAGGTGATTTGGTAAAATGCTATGCCCAAGATTACCATCCGAGTGCCGGCGGTGGGGTGGTTCAAATAGCTTCGGCTATCACCTCATTTTGTCCGGTCGTGATGGTCAAGTGGATTAAGGCGTCTTGTACATACCACTTGCGTTGCTCCTGGGAGTATGGGTTCGAGTCACTTCTGGGGTGTGAGTTTTCAGTTGCATATTTTCCTGGGGACCATTCAGGCTTGTTCGCATTTGTGTTCCTCACGTGTGCCCCAAAGAATGAGGTGATTTGGTAAAATGCTATGCCCAAGATTACCATCCGAGTGCCGGCTGTGGGGTGGTTCAAATAGCTTCGGCTATCACCTCATTTTGTCCGGTCGTGATGGTCAAGTGGATTAAGGCGTCTTGTACATACCAGTTGCGTTGTTCCTGGGAGTATGAGTTCGAGTCACTTCTGGGGTGTGAGTTTTCAGTTGCATATTGTCCTGGGGACCATTCAGGCTTGTTTGCATTTGTGTTCCTCACGTGTACCCCAAAGAATGAGGTGATTTGGTAAAATGCTATGCCCAAGATTACCATCCGAGTGCCGGCGGTGGGGTGGTTCAAATAGCTTCGGCTATCACCTCATTTTGTCCGGTCGTGATGGTCAAGTGGATTAAGGCGTCTTGTACATACCACTTGCGTTGCTCCTGGGAGTATGGGTTCGAGTCACTTCTGGGGTGTGAGTTTTCAGTTGCATATTTTCCTGGGGACCATTCAGGCTTGTTCGCAATTGTGTTCCTCACGTGTGCCCCAAAGAATGAGGTGATTTGGTAAAATGCTATGCCCAAGATTACCATCCGAGTGCCGGCTGTGGGGTGGTTCAAATAGCTTCGGCTATCACCTCATTTTGTCCGGTCGTGATGGTCAAGTGGATTAAGGCGTCTTGTACATACCAGTTGCGTTGTTCCTGGGAGTATGAGTTCGAGTCACTTCTGGGGTGTGGGTTTTCAGTTGCATATTGTCCTGGGGACCATTCAGGCTTGTGTAACAAACTAGGCTGTTGTAAGAATTATCCAGAGTGGTTTATCGACAAAAGAGAATGGGAAGCTGAGCCGCATGGTGACCTGACCCCCAGGGGGATTCGCGGTGGAAATAACCGACGCTTTGTTCATAGCTGCGTATAATGAATCATCCTATAGTATTCAGTAATTTAGAGAAAATTAGCCTTTATTCATTTTGCATTAAAATTGTATTGTATAATAGTACTGGATACAATATCAAGAGTATTCTAATTATTGAGTTTAAGTCACCATCAGGGACGTCACGAATCAGATCTAACTTTTAAGGCGGAGTGACCGGCGGTCATAGGTCAGCAGGGTTGACATGTCTAGTATTTCTCAAAGTTCAATTAACCATTTTGGGGATCGGGAACAGCTCTGCCGTTAGATGTTTGTAATTTAATTCAGTAAAATAATTCAACCAGTCTGGATCAATTAAGTACAACAGAGGTTAATTGTTATAACTTAAACCTGGCTAGTAACTTGGTAAAACTTTGACTAGGCGGAAGGATACAATGTTCTAGTCTGGGCTAGGCCAGACGAGGACAAGTCAGTGTGAATACGGGAGCAGCTGGGAGAGGTCAACCATCTTACCTCTCCCCAAGACCAGCACAACAGCTAGAGCTGGTCGCCCAAGGTATAGTTGCTATGGTTATGTTTAGAAATAGTCTCATTTGCCAGTCAGGTCAAGTAGGGAGTGTTAAAGTGACAGGGAGTGAACATATTTAGATTTTTGTTTTAGTTTTCTTTTAATAAATTAAATTTGTTAATATTTTGCATTTCATTATTTCCATGTGTTTTATGTGTATACTTGTCCTGGTCACGTGGTCCACACGAGGCAGAGTTGGATTGGGCGCCGATTCTAACATCGAATCATTCCCGTGTACTTAATTCCACACTCAAGTTTCCGAGGTTATAAACTACTAGTGGGGATCAAGCCCCAAGGTTGATTAATTAGCGTGATCGATCCAGACCTCGATCATTGCTCTGTGTTACTGGTCTGATGGTGGCAGCAGAGGCGACTCTAGGGTTTGCTCAGAGCCTAGGTCACGTCATACTGGGTGTAGAATCCTAAGTCGGTCAATCGTCTTAGGACCACGTGGCGTGGAGTTCGCTTTGGTAAAAGTTTTGGAGTCCCTTGGTAGAGAATAAAAAGTAAGAATACGGGTAGAGGGAGTAGAAGGAAGAGAAGTAAAGAGAGAGGAACCTAACCCGGGTTACAATGGTGCACAGCGGTGGTTTCAACAATTTTGTTTGAAATTGTTGAAAGGCTCACGCGTCTAGCCGTTCGAACACGTGCGCGGATGCTAAGGAGACAGCCGCGGGCCAGGATTAGCAGTGCGCCCCACAAGTGCGTTTGAGTGGGGATTGGCGAATCTTGGGTCATGCGGGCTGATATGATTAAGGTTTAGTTAGTAAGATTAGGCTGTTAAAATAAATTTATTGAAAAGGAGACCGCTCCGAGTTGATTGGACTGGGTACCATACTCGACCCATTGCAATTAATTCAGAGGTGTTGGGAGCCGCCATACTCTCAACAGCAGTTCCTTGAGGGCTGTCGGGGGCGGATATATCTGTGGGACGCCAGTAGATAGTCCGAGGGCGTTATTCGACGACCCAAAACGCTAGGAAAAACGTAATCCGTGAAGGGCGTTGCGGCCTCCGAGGGACGGACTAGTAACCTACCTAGCAGCGATTCAACAACTAAGTGATCGCACACTTAGTGCAGGTTGAGTCGTCCCTAGTCATAATTGTTGCTGAAAGCTGCGTGTCGCTCTGTTGGAACCTAGATGGTGTGGCCTCTAGGCTAGGTGTGGTACGGCGAGCCGGTAGGAACAATTATAAGATTAAGTCGAGTGCATTTTTTAATTAAGTATACTTAAATTTATAAAGTAATTTCAGTTTATTTGCGTTGTTCTAGATTAATTTTTTCCCCTAAATTCAATCCCCGGTTAAAAAATTTTTCAAAGTGTTTAGCATTTTCTTGCATATTAGACTAAGTGCGTACGTTAAGTTTTGTTATTCCCTGTTGTATTAGTCTAAGTCAGAGGCGTTGTTGCTAGAGTGTAGTTAATCCTCTGGACTTAGGGCTATTGGTCGGTCACGATAGATAAGTGAAGGAGTTTAAGGGATAGTATGTTGCGTGTAAATGCTTAATAGAGTCCGTGGTATATTTCTAAGTATTTTGGGATAAGTTTTCGGCTAAGTCGATGTCGGAAAGTCGTTAACTGTAATTAATTTGTATTCGTGGGTCACGTGTATGATCTGGGTATCTTTAGGATTCTCCAGTCGATGCGGATGATATTTTCTAGTTGTTACCAGTAAGACGGTAGAATTGTGTTTGTAGACTTAGAATTCTGTTTTCAGTAGCAACGTAGGTGGAAAATTTTCTAAGTCCAGCTTGGGCTAGAATCTGACTTTTTGGCGAAAATTCGAATTTTCATGTTTTGTGTATATTCTGGGGCCAGTATTACTCTCTAGTGCGCGCAAGGGACGTAATTCTGTCCGTAAGCATTAAACAGGGATAATTACATTTTTGCCGAATTAAAGTATTTTTTCGAGAAAATCGTGTTGTAATTTTGTCAGAGTCCATGGGAGGTGAAAATCTCGGATTTTGACGAAAAATCGAATTAGTGAGTGTTGGAACCGCCCGAAGTGTCAGTATTGTTCTGCATACAACGTCAGTAGTAAATAATAACGTATTTATATCTGGGAACGAGAAACCCAAATTTTTGTGAATTAAAGGAGTTTTGTGATATTTGGGGTGATAGAAATTTTTTTTTCCCTCGGAGTCAGAAAAATTGGCAGAGTCCAGCAATTGAGTAAAAACGAAGTTTTTGATAAAAAAAATTCAATTTTTAGTAAGCATTTATAGGTCCTGGGTGTCTATATTAATCGCTAGAGCGGTTTATTAACGTAAAACTAGTTATTTTCCTTCAGAACAAAAATTTTGATTTTTCAGCGTTTAAGCGAAAAAGCGCGGGACTTAGTTTTTTTCAGCGCAGCTGGTCCCGCTCCATCAGTCATCAGTGGCCACGCTGCTCACTTCAAGCGCGTTTAGTATTCTAGTACAGTAAATATTCTTTATTAATCCATCACGAGTGCTGCGCGTTAGTTGCGTTATCATTTAATTTGTTTTATATAAATTAGATTCTTTAATTTTTTTTTAACGTAAAGGACTTAGGTTTCAGCAATAGAACTACGGGATATTTCACGGTCAGACACGAGTGCGGGGCAGACACTCATTCATTGGATTCACTTCAGCGATTCTCTCGATAAATCGTTGAATTTCCTATTTTGGGAATTTAGTAGTTTTCTCTTAGAATAGAGTTGTGATTTTTTTATTTGTGTAAGATCACGGTTGTAGTGAGTCCGGGTCGAGGGTGTACTAAAGGGTAGTTTAGAAGAGACGTGGCACACCAGGAATCACAGAAAATGTTTAACCCAGATAATGACCAGTCAGTGGGGACCAGTGGGAATGGGAGTGTAGAGGATAGCACCTCTTCCGACACCACTGGGGACCGCTCAGGTAGCTCAACTGGCACCACAGGTGGGGTCAGTGGGACTGAAGCGACGAGTTCACGGGTTCTGCATGGGACTGGGCAGTCGAGGGTATCTTTCCATCCCTGGAGAGATACTATTATTGACATGAGTGGGGAGTCTTGCGAGGAGTCGTCCCATGAGTGGGGAGAGCCGTCTTGGGTTCCCCCACAAATAACATCGACGCCATGCTAGCAGGGTAGACAGGGGGCCTCAGTTAGTATGGCAGGACGTCCCACTTCGCTCGTTAGAGAACAGCAATCCGTTCAACGGGAACATGAACAACCACACCAACAGCAGGAACTACCCAACATAACACCAATACCACAACACCTAGGTACACCTCATCCGTCACTACAACAACCCCAACCCCACCACCCATACCAACCCCATCCTCAATTCCCATACCAACCCCATCCTCAGTTCCCATACCAACCCTTCCCCCAACCCCAGGCCACTCCATACCCATTCCAACCCCAGGCCACCCCATACCCATACCCGTTCCAACCCCAGGCCACTCCATACCCATTCCAACCCCAGGCCACCCCATACCCACCCCAACCTCAATCCACACCCCAGCCTGAGGTCACCCACACCATACCTCAACCCCAACCTCCATCCACACCCCAACCCGAGGCCACCCACACCATACCTCAACCCCAACCTCAATCCACACCCCAACCCGAGGCCACCCACACCATACCTCAACCCCAACCCCAGGCCGCCACAGCCTTAGACAGGCAGATGCGCACGGAGACGCCGGGCACTCAGTTGTCGCCATACGTAGAGGCGTTAAGTAAAGGCGAGGGAGCCAAGCCGAGGAACTGTGGCGCGGGTTCATCAGGCGGGAAGCAGACCTCAGCTGCAAGTTCGAGCCACCCTGCGCGGGGTACCAACAGAGATCCGCGGAGGTGTTACTCCTGCTGGAAGCGCGGGCATATATAGAGGGATTGCGAAGTCACTCCTACGAAAGCATGAAAGCAGGCTCCTAGTGATGGTAGGCCTACTTTTGAGGTGAAAGTGGAAGGTGTGAGATTGACAGCTTTTGTTGATACAGGAAGCCAGGCAACGGTAATTAAAAAGTCAGCCTTCAGCAATTTTAAGTATGCACGTCTTCAACGTTGCGCAAAGACATTGACAGCAGTCAATGGGGAGAAGATTGAGATCGTAGGTCAAGGTACAGTTAATTTTGAGATTGATGGGGAATTGCAGCCTCACACATGTACGATCGTAGAGAACCTTGATTTTCCTGGTCACATCTTAATGGGAACTGATTTTCTGTCGCGATTTAATTATTCCTTGTCTGCTCAAAAAGGGGCTAGGAACTGCAGGTTGCAGTTGGGACAGACTTCCTACCCAGTGGAGATGATCGACCATCCCCCAGTTGTAGCTTCAATTAAGAGGAAGCTGAAATATAATGCGCACTATCCAAAATTGATTTTTAAGTCTCTTCCAGACACAGTTAAGAGGTCATGCGCATTGCATGCATTGACCAAACAGAGTTGCCCACCACATTCTGTTAAATTTATTAAAGTAGCCGTGGGACGTCACATACAACCAGGTACCACCCTTCAGGTGGCTGGGAGATGTGATAGTTTATTAATTCCTCATCACTTAGTTGTAGTGCTCGATAAAGGTGCACTCATTCCAGTTGTCAATCTTTCACATAAGACGTTTCGCTTCAGGGCAGGTGATAGGGTATCTCAGGGAACCATGGTGGAGGACACAGAAATCTTTCACCATGAGTCAGCTGAGACGCCAGCCGTCACTGCACAATGTAGTGCACTGAATATGTTGAACACTAAAACTCCGTCCAAAGTACAATACGAAACGAGAAATGTTGCACAGAATGTAGAGGAAGTGGAAAAATTAATTTCAGCACTTGATTTGCAACATGTTGCACAGGCGGATAGGAAGGCACTGAGAGGAGTTTTACGAAAATTCCCGAAATTGTTTGCGACAGAGGATGACCAGATTGGTCTCCTTGATAAGATCGAGCACACCATTCCAACTGGTGACCATTTGCCTGTGTACACAAGACAGTGGAGGTTTGCCGGAACAGGCAAAGAACATTATCAGGGAGGAGTGCCAGAAAATGTTGAGACAGGGCGTGATAGAGCCTAGTACGTCACCGTGGCTCTCTCCTGTTGTGCTAGTTCGGAAACCGGACGGTAGTTATCGTTTCTGTGTTGACTACCGGAAGGTGAACGAATTAACTAAGGGTGATGTGTATCCGTTGCCCCGAATACAGGAGATGATAGATCAATTTGGTGCTGCTAAGTATTTCTCAACTCTTGACGCAAAATCGGCGTATTGGGCGATTCCGGTGGCAGAACAAGATAGGGAAAAAACAGCATTCTCGGATGGTAGGCACACTTATCAATTCCGTAGGATGCCGTTTGGTTTGAAGACAGCGCCTTCGTCGTTTCAGAGGGCCATCAACTTTATCCTTAGTCCGGTACTGGGTAGGCATTCTTTAGCGTACCTGGTTGATGTTGTGATATATTCCAGGACGTTTGAGGAACACCTACAGGACTTGACTGAGACTTTGAAGTTGTTAGATCAGGCAGGTTTCAGGCTGAATGTTCAGAAGTGCACCCTGGCGGCTCAGAAATTCAAATTTCTGGGGTTCCAGGTGTGCCCAGACGGTATCCGACCTGACCCAGATTCTTGCCGCGCCATTGCTGACATGCCTACTCCAAGGACAGCAAAGGACGTGCGTAGGTTTTTGGGGGCGGCCGGATATTTTCGTCGTCACATTGAAGGTTTCGCTGGCATTTCAGCACCCCTGACTGATCTGACAAAGAAAAATGCGAAGTTTGTGTGGAAATCTGAACATGACGAGGCCTATCGCAAACTGAAAGACCAACTAATCACGACACCGGTATTGGCTATTCCTGATTTTGAGAAAGAGTGGGAAGTGCACACTGACGCCAGCGGTATAGCTATTGGCGGGTGCTTAATTCAGCGAGACGCAGATAATTTACCCCATCCAGTAGCCTATTACAGTAGGAAGGTCAAAGGACCTGAAGTTCGTTATTCAGCTACGGATCGGGAGGCACTGGCAGTAGTAGAATCAGTTAGGTATTTCGAGCCTTACCTATTTCAGCGGCATTTTGTAATCTACACAGACCACCGAGCATTAACACACATATTTAAAAAGCGAACGAAATGCCCACGAATGTCACGCTGGTCTCACGAACTTTCGGCCCACTCATTCCAGATCTTGTACAAGCCTGGTCCAGCACATGTTGTGCCAGATACGCTAAGTAGAAATATAGCGGTATTGCAGATTAATGAAAATATTGAAACCATTCCATCGGATAAAATGAGAGAATACCAGATGAACGAGCCGAGATGGAAAGAGATTATTGAGTATTTAGAGGGAGGAAAATACCCGAAAAAGAAAAAGAATTTACCTATACATGATTTTGAGATGAAACAGGGCGTCCTGTATTATGTTAATAGCCAGAATGATAGGGCAGTATTTCAGCTAGTTATTCCGGACGCGTTGCGGTCATCAGCGTTAAAGCTTGCACATGCTTCAAAAATTGCAGGGCATCCGGGGATCTTTAAAACGCACTTAAAAGCAAAGTCTCTATTTTATTTTCCAGGATTACTTTCTGAGGTAATCAATTTCGTGAAGTCGTGCCCTCGTTGCCAGAGGAGGAAAGGCACCCTTAAGGTACAAGCCCCACTTCAGGAATTTCCTGAAATTCGTGAACCGTTAGATCGTGTGGGGGCCGATCTGATTGATTTACACCACAGTCATGCGGGTAACAGATGTGTTGGTGCTAGTTGACCATCTGTCTAGATACACTACACTAGTTGCATTACCTCAGAAGGATTCTCGTACGGTTGCAGATGCGTTCTTGCGTAGGTTCGTTACTGTATTCGGACCTCCTAAAGTTTTAATCTCTGACCGGGGTCAAGAATTCAATGGGAATATATTTAGAGAAGTTTGTAAGATTTTAGAGACAACTTCGGCTTTTACAACGGCCTACCACCCACAAGCAAACGGAATGACGGAACGGACTAATCGTTCAGTCAAGGATATGCTTGCAATCCTTGCTGAACATGATGCAAACACCTGGGATGAACACTTACCCTATGTTCAGTTCGCCTTGAATACTGCCATCCACCAATCAATTAACACCCAACCACTTCATTTGTTTACTGGTAATTCATGCAATTTCCCCTCAGGTCTGCTTAACAGACATAATGTTGCATACGGGGAGGACTATCCTTCAGAGGTCCTTGGAAAAATGAGAAATGCCTGGAATATTGCAGCTGAAGCGTCCAAGAAGGCACGGACTCGGTATGCTCATTTTTATGACAAGAAAGTGCGCCCTCTTGAGTTGAAGGAAGGAAGCCTCGTATTGAGAGTGAATGAGGCTGCGCCCGCCAATCAGAGCAGGAAACTAGCTCCGAGGTGGCGAGGCCCATATAGAGTAATTAAAAGGGCGGGGCCGGTTAATCTTGTTATAAAAGGAGTGTTCGAGGACCAGGTGGAAAGGACAATTCACGTAAATAAATTGAAACAATATCATGCTAGAGAGGAATTAGAACTGCCTTCAGCGGGTCTAGTTCCTGACTCAGCAGTGCTGACTCATGGCTTCACCGACGAGTCAGAAGATGAGGATGACCCTCTGTCATCGCTCATCAGTAGTCAGGTGCAGTCTCGCCACCCTATGGTGACGAGATCTCGCGCTATACAGTAAAGTAACTTCCTTGGTTAGTATAATTTAGTATTCATTAGATTTTCCTGCAAAGGCAATGAGATGTACTATGTCTATACTTGACTCAGGTAGCAACTTTTACCGTGCTCTGGGGTTCCACCTCCACCAAACCCAGAGTATATCTATGCTTCCGCTGTGTTGTGTCTGTCTGTTCCCAGGTCTGATTGGTACACCGACCCAGTTGTTCCAGCCACACGTGAACCCTTGTCTGTAAAGACCGAGGGGGGAGGCACGTTACACAAAGCCCTCCCCCACCAGACCCAGTAACCCATACATCAGTTACTGTGAGGAGGAGTGACTGTCCAAGAGTCACCCGGCCGACGCCTCACGTCACTAACGAGGTTGTCAGGGCCAGCGAGCTGTCCACATTATAGCAGTCACCGGAGGTGCCATACAACGCCGGGGTAGCTGTCTCGAGATCACCACTACCCACCTGCTGCGTCATAAAGACTGCAGCCATTCCAGCAGTGTTGGAGGAGAGGTCAAGAAATGGAAAGCGCGTAGCAGTACTCAAGAGTTTCGCCGGAAGATTAATGATTACGTCATCTGAAGTAACAAGAAAGCGGAAATAAGGCGGTCACAGGTGGAAGGCACGGTTTCCCTACAGAGTACCGGGACTCGCCAATAGAAGGTCGCAAAATTGTCTCCTTTGGCCTAAAGTCGGCGGTACGAGGGTATACACAGTTGGTGTTTACGGCCTAGTAACCTGGTGACATCAAGAAACGCCTGAGATGACGTGAGCAATGATGGAAGACGAGATTCACCTGTTCTGCAAACAAGCAACCCGCCTCTACGACCTTCTGACACCACTCCTGCTAAGAGACACCGTTGGTACATCCAGTCCTGCTCTGCTGTGGTCATCTGCGACAAGTTTAACATCAAGACTACCGTGTGAACTGTGATTGATATGAAGGCGTGTGGACTGTCGAGAGCAAGATTAATGGCCGAAGTAACAGTATTCTACAGCTGTCACTTGGCACTCCGCTCTACTACACTCTGTCGTCATTCAAGAGTACAGGATGGGAGTACAAGAGGACCAGGTATTGATGTCTACACATGAGAAGAAGCAAGATCGACACCGTCATCGTCAGCGACTACATTCAGCATCCAGCAGCATCGATTTTTTTTTTCGATTACTCAATATGAACAATTGATACAAACAACAAAGTGGCTCTGAACATCTGTGTAAAGAACATCTGGACACTTTTGTTTAAATGTTGAAAAACAGATTTAGAATCAATACTTTTTAAATGTTGAAAAACAGATTTAAAATAATTCTGGTATAATATATGAAAATTTTACTCTATAAATTGGTCAGTAATCAAAATCGAAGCCCCTGTGTAATTGTCTCAGCCCAGAACAAACGGTTATGGAAAATTATGTTGTGCTATTTTTTGCAGAATGTTTGAACACAGGAGAGGCGGACCAATATAAACATTGACACTTCTAGTGAGTGAGAACACTTGGCTGTACAGTCAGCTGAAACCTGTGATATAGTATAGGAATTTTTTTTTATTTTTAGATACATGTAATAAACGTTAGGTGTGTTCCTTAACATGTCAAGGTTGACATTGATGGGGAGTGGTTAGTACACGGATGTGAACTTGATAGTTCCGTAGTACGCTCCCGGATGACAAAGTTCAGTTTGAACTTATAACTTTAATGTTTGTTTGAGCACGGTGTGGCCGGCTCTAGAGGACACATGGACTTGGCTAGTGAAGAGCCAAAAGAGTTTAATAGCTAGTTTTTGATGGTAGAGTAGGGACATGTTATTTAGCTATGACAGTAAGGATAGGATGTATGTTTCCTGATGTTAGAGGATTGCTGTCAGTTGACAGCTGAGAAATTTATGAAATATGAACATGTTGATGTTGGACACTCAAATATTTGTCAAATTTCATTAGTTAGGGTAGCTTTTGTTTGTGGCATGAGTTGAATTGTGGGTTTGGATACTAAACCTCGGGAATTTTAACAAATTAACAAGGTTTACTAAGTGCTTGTGCGGGGGGGGGGTTGTAACAAACTAGGCTGTTGTAAGAATTATCCAGAGTGGTTTATCGACAAAAGAGAATGGGAAGCTGAGCCGCATGGTGACCTGACCCCCAGGGGGATTCGCGGTGGAAATAACCGACGCTTTGTTCATAGCTGCGTATAATGAATCATCCTATAGTATTCAGTAATTTAGAGAAAATTAGCCTTTATTCATTTTGCATTAAAATTGTATTGTATAATAGTACTGGATACAATATCAAGAGTATTCTAATTATTGAGTTTAAGTCACCATCAGGGACGTCACGAATCAGATCTAACTTTTAAGGCGGAGTGACCGGCGGTCATAGGTCAGCAGGGTTGACATGTCTAGTATTTCTCAAAGTTCAATTAACCATTTTGGGGATCGGGAACAGCTCTGCCGTTAGATGTTTGTAATTTAATTCAGTAAAATAATTCAACCAGTCTGGATCAATTAAGTACAACAGAGGTTAATTGTTATAACTTAAACCTGGCTAGTAACTTGGTAAAACTTTGACTAGGCGGAAGGATACAATGTTCTAGTCTGGGCTAGGCCAGACGAGGACATGTCAGTGTGAATACGGGAGCAGCTGGGAGAGGTCAACCATCTTACCTCTCCCCAAGACCAGCACAACAGCTAGAGCTGGTCGCCCAAGATATAGTTGCTATGGTTATGTATAGAAATAGTCTCATTTGCCAGTCAGGTCAAGTAGGGAGTGTTAAAGTGACAGGGAGTGAACATATTTAGATTTTTGTTTTAGTTTTCTTTTAATAAATTAAATTTGTTAATATTTTGCATTTCATTATTTCCATGTGTTTTATGTGTATACTTGTCCTGGTCACGTGGTCCACACGAGGCAGAGTTGGATTGGGCGCCGATTCTAACATCGAATCATTCCCGTGTACTTAATTCCACACTCAAGTTTCCGAGGTTATAACTATAGTGGGGATCAAGCCCCAAGGTTGATTAATTAGCGTGATCGATCCAGACCTCGATCATTGCTCTGTGTTACTGGTCTGGTGGTGGCAGCAGAGGCGACTCTAGGGTTTGCTCAGAGCCTAGGTCACGTCATACTGGGTGTAGAATCCTAAGTCGGTCAATCGTCTTAGGACCACGTGGCGTGGAGTTGGCTTTGGTAAAAGTTTTGGAGTCCCTTGGTAGAGAATAAAAAGTAAGAATACGGGTAGAGGGAGTAGAAGGAAGAGAAGTAGAGAGAGGAACCCAAACCCGTGTTACACTTGTTCGCATTTGTGTTCCTCATGTGTACCCCAAAGAATGAGGTGATTTGGTAAAATGCTATGCCCAAGATTACCATCCGAGTGCCGGCGGTGGGGCGGTTCAAATAGCTTCGGCTATTACCTCATTTTGTCCGGTCGTGATGGTCAAGTGGATTAAGGCGTCTTGTACATACCAGTTGCGTTGTTCCTGGGAGTATGAGTTCGAGTCACTTCTGGGGTGTGAGTTTTCAGTTGCATATTGTCCTGGGGACCATTCAGGCTTGTTCGCATTTGTGTTCCTCACGTGTACCCCAAAGAATGAGGTGATTTGGTAAAATGCTATGCCCAAGATTACCATCCGAATGCCGGCGGAGGGGTTTTTCAAATAGCTTCGGCTATCACCTCATTTTGTCCGGTCATGATGGTCAAGTGGATTAAGGCGTCTTGTACATACCAGTTGCGTTGCTCCTGGGAGTATGGGTTCGAGTCACTTCTGGGGTGTGAGTTTTCAGTTGCATATTGTCCTGGGGACCATTCAGGCTTGTTCGCATTTGTGTTCCTCACGTGTGCCCCAAAGAATGAGGTGATTTGGTAAAATGCTATGCCCAAGATTACCATCCGAGTGCCGGCGGTGGGGTGGTTCAAATAGCTTCGGCTATCACCTCATTTTGTCCGGTCGTGATGGTCAAGTGGATTAAGGCGTCTTGTACATACCACTTGCGTTGCTCCTGGGAGTATGGGTTCGAGTCACTTCTGGGGTGTGAGTTTTCAGTTGCATATTGTCCTGGGCACCATTCAGGCTTGTTCGCATTTGTGTTCCTCACGTGTGCCCCAAAGAATGAGGTGATTTGGTAAAATGCTATGCCCAAGATTACCATCCGAGTGCCGGCGGTGGGGTGGTTCAAATAGCTTTGGCTATCACCTCATTTAGTCCGATCTTGATGGTCAAGTGGATTAAGGCGTCTTGTACATACCAGTTGCGTTGCTCCTGGGAGTATGGGTTCGAGTCACTTCTGGGGTGTGAGTTTTCAGTTGCATATTGTCCTGGGGACCATTCAGGCTTGTTCGCATTTGTGTTTCCTCACGTGTGCCCCAAAGAATGAGGGTGATTTGGTAAAATGCTATGCCCAAGATTACCATCCGAGTGCCGGCGGTGGGGTGGTTCAAATAGCTTCGGCTATCACCTCATTTTGTCCGGTCGTGATGGTCAAGTGGATTAAGGCGTCTTGTACATACCAGTTGCGTTGCTCCTGGGAGTATGGGTTCGAGTCACTTCTGGGGTGTGAGTTTTCAGTTGCATATTGTCCTGGGGACCATTCAGGCTTGTTCGCATTTGTGTTCCTCACGTGTGCCCCAAAGAATGAGGTGATTTGGTAAAATGCTATGCCCAAGATTACCATCCGAGTGCCGGCGGTGGGGTGGTTCAAATAGCTTCGGCTATCACCTCATTTGTCCGGTCGTGATGGTCAAGTGGATTAAGGCGTTTTGTACATACCAGTTGCGTTGCTCCTGGGAGTATGGGTTCGAGTCACTTCTGGGGTGTGAGTTTTCAGTTGCATATTGTCCTGGGGACCATTCAGGCTTGTTTGCATTTGTGTTCCTCACGTGTGCCCAAAAGGAATGAGGTGATTTGGTAAAATGCTATGCCCAAGATTACCATCCGAGTGCCGGCGGTGGGGTGGTTCAAATAGCTTTGGCTATCACCTCATTTTGTCCGATCTTGATGGTCAAGTGGATTAAGGCGTCTTGTACATACCAGTTGCGTTGCTCCTGAGGAGTATGGGTTCGAGTCACTTCTGGGGTGTGAGTTTTCAGTTGCATATTGTCCTGGGGACCATTCAGGCTTGTTCACATTTGTGTTCCTCACGTGTGCCCCAAAGAATGAGGTGATTTGGTAAAATGCTATGCCCAAGATTACCATCCGAGTGCCGGCGGTGGGGTGGTTCAAATAGCTTCGGCTATCACCTCATTTTGTCCGGTCGTGATGGTCAAGTGGATTAAGGCGTCTTGTACATACCAGTTGCGTTGTTCCTGGGAGTATGAGTTCGAGTCACTTCTGGGGTGTGAGATTTCAGTTGCATATTGTCCTGGGGACCATTCAGGCTTGTTCGCATTTGTGTTCCTCACGTGTACCCACAAAGAATGAGGTGATTTGGTAAAATGCTATGCCCAAGATTACCATCCGAGTGCCGGCGGTGGGGTGGTTCAAATAGCTTCGGCTATCACCTCATTTTGTCCGGTCATGATGGTCAAGTGGATTAAGGCGTCTTGTACATACCAGTTGCGTTGCTCCTGGGAGTATGGGTTCGAGTCACTTCTGGGGTGTGAGTTTTCAGTTGCATATTGTCCTGGGGACCATTCAGGCTTGTTCGCATTTGTGTTCCTCACGTGTGCCCCAAAGAATGAGGTGATTTGGTAAAATGCTATGCCCAAGATTACCATCCGAGTGCCGGCGGTGGGGTGGTTCAAATAGCTTCGGCTATCACCTCATTTTGTCCGGTCGTGATGGTCAAGTGGATTAAGGCGTCTTGTACATACCAGTTGCGTTGCTCCTGGGAGTATGGGTTCGAGTCACTTCTGGGGTGTGAGTTTTCAGTTGCATATTGTCCTGGGGGACCATTCAGGCTTGTTCGCATTTGTGTTCCTCACGTGTGCCCCAAAGAATGAGGTGATTTGGTAAAATGCTATGCCCAAGATTACCATCCGAGTGCCGGGCGGTGGGGTGGTTCAAATAGCTTCGGCTATCACCTCATTTTGTCCGGTCGTGATGGTCAAGTGGATTAAGGCGTCTTGTACATACCAGTTGCGTTGCTCCTGGGAGTATGGGTTCGAGTCACTTCTGGGGTGTGAGTTTTCAGTTGCATATTGTCCTGGGGACCATTCAGGCTTGTTTGCATTTGTGTTCCTCACGTGTGCCCAAAAGAATGAGGTGATTTGGTAAAATGCTATGCCCAAGATTACCCATCCGAGTGCCGGCGGTGGGGTGGTTCAAATAGCTTTGGCTATCACCTCATTTTGTCCGATCTTGATGGTCAAGTGGATTAAGGCGTCTTGTACATACCAGTTGCGTTGCTCCTGGGAGTATGGGTTCGAGTCACTTCTGGGGTGTGAGTTTTCAGTTGCATATTGTCCTGGGGACCATTCAGGCTTGTTCGCATTTGTGTTCCTCACGTGTGCCCCAAAGAATGAGGTGATTTGGTAAAATGCTATGCCCAAGATTACCATCCGAGTGCCGGCGGTGGGGTGGTTCAAATAGCTTCGGCTATCACCTCATTTTGTCCGGTCGTGATGGTCAAGTGGATTAAGGCGTCATTGTACATACCAGTTGCGTTGTTCCTGGGAGTATGAGTTCGAGTCACTTCTGGGGTGTGAGTTTTCAGTTGCATATTGTCCTGGGGACCATTCAGGCTTGTTCGCATTTGTGTTCCTCACGTGTTACCCCAAAAGAATGAGGTGATTTGGTAAAATGCTATGCCCAAGATTACCATCCGAGTGCCGGCGGTGGGGTGGTTCAAATAGCTTTCGGCTATCACCTCATTTTGTACGCGGTCATGATGGTCAAGTGGATTAAGGCGTCTTGTACATACCAGTTGCGTTGCTCCTGGGAGTATGGGTTCGAGTCACTTCTGGGGTGTGAGTTTTCAGTTGCATATTGTCCTGGGGACCATTCAGGCTTGTTCGCATTTGTGTTCCTCACGTGTGCCCCAAAGAATGAGGTGATTTGGTAAAATGCTATGCCCATGATTACCATCCGAGTGCCTGCGGTGGGGTGGTTTCAAATAGCTTCGGCTATCACCTCATTTTGTCCGGTCGTGAGGGTCAAGTGGATTAAGGCGTCTTGTACATACCAGTTTGCGTTGCTCCTGGGAGTATGGGTTCGAGTCACTTCTGGGGTGTGAGTTTTCAGTTGCATATTGTCCTGGGGACCATTCAGGCTTGTTTCGCATTTGTGTTCCTCACGTGTGCCCCAAAGAATGAGGTGATTTGGTAAAATGCTATGCCCAAGATTACCATCCGAGTGCCGGCGGTGGGGTGGTTCAAATAGCTTGGCTATCACCTCATTTTGTCCGATCTTGATGGTCAAGTGGATTAAGGCGTCTTGTACATACCAGTTGCGTTGCTCCTGGGAGTATGGGTTCGAGTCACTTCTGGGGTGTGAGTTTTCAGTTGCATATTGTCCTGGGGACCATTCAGGCTTGTTTCGCATTTGTGTTCCTCACGTGTGCCCCAAAGAATGAGGTGATTTGGTAAAATGCTATGCCCAAGATTACCATCCGAGTGCCGGCGGTGGGGTGGTTCAAATAGCTATGGCTATCACCTCATTTTGTCCGATCTTGATGGTCAAGTGGATTAAGGCGTCTTGTACATACCAGTTGCGTTGCTCCTGGGAGTATTGGGTTCGAGTCACTTCTGGGGTGTGAGTTTTCAGTTGCATATTGTCCTGGGGACCATTCAGGCTTGTTCGCATTTGTGTTCCTCACGTGTGCCCCAAAGAATGAGGTGATTGGTAAAATGCTATGCCCATGATTACCATCCGAGTGCCGGCGGTGGGGTGGTTCAAATAGCTTCGGCTATCACCTCATTTGTCCGGGTCGTGATGGTCCAAGTGGATTAAGGCGTCTTGTACATACCAGTTGCGTTGCTCCTGGGAGTATGGGTTTCGAGTCACTTCTGGGGTGTGAGTTTTCAGTTGCATATTGTCCCTGGGGACCATTCAGGCTTGTTTGCATTTGTGTTCCTCACGTGTGCCCAAAAGAATGAGGTGATTTGGTAAAATGCTATGCCCAAGATTACCATCCGAGTGCCGGCGGTGGGGTGGTTCAAATAGCTTGGCTATCACCTCATTTTGTCCGATCTTGATGGTCAAGTGGATTAAGGCGTCTTGTACATACCAGTTGCGTTGCTCCTGGGAGTATGGGTTCGAGTCACTTCTGGGGTGTGAGTTTTCAGTTGCATATTGTCCTGGGGACCATTCAGGCTTGTTCGCATTTGTGTTCCTCACGTGTGGCCCCAAAGGAATGAGGTGATTTGGTAAAATGCTATGCCCAAGATTACCATCCGAGTGCCGGCGGTGGGGTGGTTCAAATAGCTTCGGCTATCACCTCATTTTGTTCCGGATCGTGATGGTCAAGTGGATTAAGGCGTCTTGTACATACCAGTTGCGTTGTTCCTGGGAGTATGAGTTCGAGTCACTTCTGGGGTGTGAGTTTTCAGTTGCATATTGTCCCTGGGGACCATTCAGGCTTGTTCGCATTTGTGTTCCTCACGTGTACCCCAAAGAATGAGGTGATTTGGTAAAATGCTATGCCCAAGATTACCATCCGAGTGCCGCGGTGGGGTGGTTCAAATAGCTTCGGCTATCACCTCATTTTGTCCGGTCAGTTGATGGTCAAGTGGATTAAGGCGTCTTGTACATACCAGTTGCGTTTGCTCCTGGGAGTATGGGTTCGAGTCACCTTCTGGGGTGTGAGTTTTCAGTTGCATATTGTCCTGGGGACCATTCAGGCTTGTTCGCATTTGTGTTTCCCTCACGTGTGCCCCAAAGAATGAGGTGATTTGGTTAAAATGCTATGCCCAAGATTACCATCCGAGTGCCGGCGGTGGGGTGGTTCAAATAGCTTCGGCTATCACCTCATTTTGTTCCGGTCGTGATGGTCAAGTGGATTAAGGCGTCTTGTACATACCAGTTGCGTTGCTCCTGGGAGTATGGGTTCGAGTCACTTCTGGGGTGTGAGTTTTCAGTTGCATATTGTCCTGGGGACCATTCAGGCTTGTTTCGCATTTGTGTCCTCACGTGTGCCCCAAAGAATGAGGTGATTTGGTAAAATGCTATGCCCAAGGATTACCATCCGAGTGCCGGCGGTGGGGTGGTTCAAATAGCTTCGCTATCCACCTCATTTTGTCCGATCTTGATGGTCAAGTGGATTAAGGCGTCTTGTACATACCAGTTGCGTTGCTCCTGGGAGTATGGGTTCGAGTCACTTCTGGGGTGTGAGTTTTCAGTTGCATATTGTCCTGGTGACCATTCAGGCTTGTTTGCATTTGTGTTCCTCACGTGTGCCCAAAGAATGAGGTGATTTGGTAAAATGCTATGCCCAAGATTACCATCCGAGTGCCGGCGGTGGGGTGGTTCAAATAGCTTCGGCTATCACCTCATTTTTGTCCGGTCGTGATGGTCAAGTGGATTAAGGCGTCTTGTACATACCAGTTGCGTTTGCTTCCTGGGAGTATGGGTTCGAGTCACTTCTGGGGTGTGAGTTTTCAGTTGCATATTGTCCTGGGGACCATTCAGGCTTGTTCGCATTTGTGTTCCTCACGTGTGCCCCAAAGAATGAGGTGATTTGGTAAAATGCTATGCCCAAGATTACCATCCGAGTGCCGGCGGTGGGGTGGTTCAAATTAGCTTCGGCTATCACCTCATTTTGTCCGGTCGTGATGGTCAAGTGGATTAAGGCGTCTTGTACATACCAGTTGCGTTGCTCCTGGGAGTATGGTTCGAGTCACTTCTGGGGTGTGAGTTTTCAGTTGCATATTGTCCTGGGGACCATTCAGGCTTGTTCGCATTTGTGTTCCTCACGTGTGCCCCAAAGAATGAGGTGATTTGGTAAAATGCTATGCCCAAGATTACCATCCGAGTGCCGGCGGTGGGGTGGTTCAAATAGCTTCGGCTATCACCTCATTTTGTCCGGTCGTGATGGTCAAGTGGATTAAGGCGTCTTGTACATACCAGTTGCGTTGCTCCTGGGAGTATGGGTTCGAGTCACTTCTGGGGTGTGAGTTTTCAGTTGCATATTGTCCTGGGGACCATTCAGGCTTGTTTGCATTTGTGTTCCTCACGTGTGCCCAAAAGAATGAGGTGATTTGGTAAAATGCTATGCCCAAGATTACCATCCGACTGCCGGCGGTGGGGTGGTTCAAATAGCTTTGGCTATCACCTCATTTTGTCCGATCTTGATGGTCAAGTGGATTAAGGCGTCTTGTACATACCAGTTGCGTTGCTCCTGGGAGTATGGGTTCGAGTCACTTCTGGGGTGAGAGTTTTCAGTTGCATATTGTCCTGGGGACCATTCAGGCTTGTTCGCATTTGTGTTCCTCACGTGTGCCCCAAAGAATGAGGTGATTTGGTAAAATGCTATGCCCAAGATTACCATCCGAGTGCCGGCGGTGGGGTGGTTCAAATAGCTTCGGCTATCACCTCATTTTGTCCGGTCGTGATGGTCAAGTGGATTAAGGCGTCTTGTACATACCAGTTGCGTTCTTCCTGGGAGTATGAGTTCGAGTCACTTCTGGGGTGTGAGTTTTCAGTTGCATATTGTCCTGGGGACCATTCAGGCTTGTTCGCATTTGTGTTCCTCACGTGTGCCCCAAAGAATGAGGTGATTTGGTAAAATGCTATGCCCAAGATTACCATCCGAGTGCCGGCGGTGGGGTGGTTCAAATAGCTTCGGCTATCACCTCATTTTGTCCGGTCGTGATGGTCAAGTGGATTAAGGCGTCTTGTACATACCAGTTGCGTTGCTCCTGGGAGTATGGGTTCGAGTCACTTCTGGGGTGTGAGTTTTCAGTTGCATATTGTCCTGGGGACCATTCAGGCTTGTTCGCATTTGTGTTCCTCACGTGTGCCCCAAAGAATGAGGTGATTTGGTAAAATGCTATGCCCAAGATTACCATCCGAGTGCCGGTGGTGGGTGGTTCAAATAGCTTCGGCTATCACCTCATTTTGTCCGGTCGTGATGGTCAAGTGGATTAAGGCGTCTTGTACATACCAGTTGCGTTGCTCCTGGGAGTATGGGTTCGAGTCACTTCTGGGGTGTGAGTTTTCAGTTGCATATTTCCTGGGACCATTCAGGCTTGTTTGCATTTGTGTTCCTCACGTGTGCCCAAAAAATGAGGTGATTTGGTAAAATGCTATGCCCAAGATTACCATCCGAGTGCCGGCGGTGGGGTGGTTCAAATAGCTTCGGCTATCACCTCATTTTGTCCGGTCTGATGGTCAAGTGGATTAAGGCGTCTTGTACATACCAGTTGCGTTGCTCCTGGGAGTATGGGTTCGAGTCACTTCTGGGGTGTGAGTTTTCAGTTGCATATTGTCCTGGGGACCATTCAGGCTTGTTCGCATTTGTGTTCCTCACGTGTGCCCCAAAGAATGAGGTGATTTGGTAAAATGCTATGCCCAAGATTACCATCCGAGTGCCGGCGGTGGGGTGGTTCAAATAGCTTCGGCTATCACCTCATTTTGTCCGGTCGTGATGGTCAAGTGGATTAAGGCGTCTTGTACATACCAGTTGCGTTGCTCCTGGGAGTATGGGTTCGAGTCACTTCTGGGGTGTGAGTTTTCAGTTGCATATTGTCCTGGGGACCATTCAGGCTTGTTTGCATTTGTGTTCCTCACGTGTGCCCAAAGAATGAGGTGATTTGGTAAAATGCTATGCCCAAGATTACCATCCGAGTGCCGGCGGTGGGGTGGTTCAAATAGCTTTGGCTATCACCTCATTTTGTCCGATCTGATGGTCAAGTGGATTAAGGCGTCTTGTACATACCAGTTGCGTTGCTCCTGGAGTATGGGTTCGAGTCACTTCTGGGGTGTGAGTTTTCAGTTGCATATTGTCCTGGGGACCATTCAGGCTTGTTCGCATTTGTGTTCCTCACGA
>NC_091176.1:41373155-41401475 GCF_040958095.1 Procambarus clarkii | reverse complement strand
TGCGGGCGCCCGTACAGGGGTGGTATATATGAGGGCGGGCATCCGTATAAGGGTGGGATATATGCGGGCGGTCACCCGTTTAGGGGTGGGATATATGATTGCGGGCACCCGAACAGGAGTAGGATAAATGAGGGTGGGCACCCATATAGGGGTGGGATATATGAGGGCAGGCACCCGTACAGGGGTGGGATACATGCAGGCAGGCACCCGTACAGGGTGTGGGATATATGAAGGCGAGCACCCTTACAAGGGTGGGATATATGACGGCAGGTACTCGTACGGGGGTGGGATATATGAGGGCGGGCACCCGTACAGGAGGTGGGATATATGCAGGCGAGCACCCGTACAGGGGTGGGATATATGAGGGCGGGCACTCGTACAGGGGTGGGATATATGGGCGCGGGCACCTATACAGGGGTGGGATATATGAGGGCGGGCATCCGTACAGGGGTGGGATATATAAGGCCGGGCATTCGTAAAGAGGTGGGATATGTGCGGGCAGGCACCCGTACAGGGGTGGGATATATGAGGGCGGCACCCGTACAGGGGTGGGATATATAAGGGCGGGCACCAATACAGGCGTGGGATATAAGATGGCGGGCACCCGTACCGAGGTGAGATATATGAGGGCGGGCACCCGTACAGGTGTGGGATATATGAGGGCAGGCACCCGTACAAGGGAAGTATATATGAGGGCGGGCACCCATACAGGGGTGGGATATATGCGGGCCGGCACCCTTACAGGGGTGGGATATATGAGGGCGTGGACCCGTACAGGGGTGGGATATATGAGGGCGGGCACCTGTACAGGGGTGGAATATATGAGGGTGGGCACCCTTACAATGGTGGGATATATGATGGCGGGCACCCGTACAGGGGTGGGATATATGAGGGCGAGCATCCGTATTGAGGTGGGATATATGAGGGCGGGCACCCGTATATGGGTGGGATATATGAGTGCGGGTACCCGAACAGGAGTAGGATAAATGAGGGTGGGCACCCGTATAGGGGTGGAATATATGAGGGCAGGCACCCGTACAGGGGTGGGATATATATAGGCAGGCACCCGTACAGGGGTGGGATATATGAGGGCAGGAATCCGAATAGGGGTGGGATATATGAGGGCGGGCACCCGTACAGGGGTGGGATATATGAGGGCGGGCATCCGTACAGGGGTGGGATATGTGCTGGCGGGCGCCCGTACAGGGGTGGTATATATGAGGGCGGGCACCCGTACAGGGGTGGTATATATGAGGGTGAGCACCCGTACAGGGTGGGATATATGAGGCCGGGCACCCGTACAGGTGTGGGATATATGAAGGCGGGCACCTGTACAGGGGTGGGATATATGAGGGTGGGCAAACTTACAATGATGGGATATATGAGGGCGGGCACCCGTCAGGCGTGGGATATATGAGGGCGGGCACCTGTACAGGGGTGGGATATATGAGGGCTGGCATCCGTACAGGGGTGAGATATTTGCGGGCGAGCGCCCGTACAGGGGTGGGATATATAAGGGCGGGCATCCGTATAGGGGTGGCATATATAAGGGCGGGCACCCATATAGAGGTGGGATATATGAGTGTGGGCACCCGAACAGGAGTAGGATAAATGAGGGTGGGCACCCGTACAGGGGGTGGGATATATGCAGGCGAGTACCTGTACAGGGGGTGGGATATATGAGGGCGGGCACTCGTACAGGGGTGGGATATATGAGTGCGGGCACCAGTACAAGGGTGGGATATATGAGGGCAGGCACCAGTACAAGGGTGGGATATATGAGGGCGGGCACCCGTACAAGGGGTGGGATAGATGCATGCGAGAACCCTTACAGGGGTGGGATATATGAGGTTGGATACCCGTACAGCAGGGGAGGGATATATGAGGGCGGGCACCCGTACAGGGGGTGGGATATATGCAGACGAGCACCCGTACAGGGGTGGGATATATGAGGGCGGGCACTCGTACAGGGGTGGGATATATAAGTGCGGTCACACGTACAGGGGTGGGATATATGAGGGCAGGCACCCGTACAGGGGTGGGATATATGAGGGCGGGCACTCAAATAGGGGGTGGGATATATGAAGGCGAGCACCCTTACAAGGGTGGGATATATGAGGGTGGACACCCGTACAAGGGTGGGATATATGAGGGCGGGCACCCGTACAGGGGGTGGGATATATAATGGCGGACACCCTTAAAGGGGTGGGATATATGAGGGCTGGCACCCGTACAGGGGTGGGATATATGAGGGCGGGCACCCATAAGGTGGTGTGATATATGAGGGCAGGCACCCGTAGAGGGGTGGGATATATGTGGGCGGGCACCCATACATGGGGTGGGATATATGCAGGCGGTCACCCTTACAGGGTTGGGATACATGAGGACGGGCACCCGTACAGGGGTGGGATATATGAGGACGGGCATCCGTACAGGGGTAAGATATGTTCGGGCGGGCGCCCGTACAGGAGTGGGATATATGACAGCGGGCTCCCGTACAGGGGGTGGGATATAAGCAGGCGAGCACCCTTACAGGGGTGGGATATATGAGGGTGGATACACTTACAGGGGAGGGATATATGAGGGCGGGCACCTGTACAGGAGATGGGATATATGCAGGCGGTCACCCATACAGGGGTGGGATATATGAGGGCAGGCACTCGTACAGGGGTGGGATATATGAGGGCTGGCATCCGTACAGGGGTGGGATATATGAGGGCGGGCATCCGTATAGGGGTGGGATATATGAGGCCGGGCACCCGTACAGGGGTGGGATATATGCAGGCAGGCACCCATAAAGGGGGTGGGATATATGCAGGCGAGCACCCGTACAGGGGTGGAATATATGAGGGCGGGCACCCGTACAGGGGTGGGATATATGAGGGCGGGCATCCGTACAGGGGTGAGATATGTGCTGGCGGGCGCCCGTACAAGGGTGGTATATATGAGGGCGGGCAACCGTACAGGGGTGGGATATATGAGGGCGGGCACCCGTACAGGGGTGGGATATATGAAGGCGGGCACCTGTACAGGGGTGGGATATATGAGTGTGGGTAAACTTACAATGATGGGATATATGAGGGCGGGCACTCGTACAGGGGTGGGATAAATGAGGGCGGGCACCCGTACAGGGGTGGGATATATGAGGGCGGGCATCCGTACAGGGGTGAGATATGTGCTGGCGGGCGCCCGTACAAGGGTGGTATATATGAGGGCGGGCAACCGTACAGGGGTGGGATATATGAGGGCGGGCACCCGTACAGGGGTGGGATATATGAAGGCGGGCACCTGTACAGGGGTGGGATATATGAGTGTGGGTAAACTTACAATGATGGGATATATGAGGGCGGGCACTCGTACAGGGGTGGGATAAATGAGGGCGGGCACCCGTACAGGGGTGGGATATATGAGGGCGGGCATCCGTACAGGGGTGAGATATGTGCTGGCGGGCGCCCGTACAGGGGTGGTATATATGAGGGCGGGCACCCGAACAGGAGTAGGATAAATGAGGGTGGGCACCCATATAGGGGTGGGATATATGAGGGCAGGCACCCGTACAGGGGTGGGATACATGCAGGCAGGCACCCGTACAGGGTGTGGGATATATGAAGGCGAGCACCCTTACAGGGGTGGGATATATGACGGCAGGTACTCGTACGGGGGTGGGATATATGAGGGCGGGCACCCGTACAGGAGGTGGGATATATGCAGGCGAGCACCCGTACAGGGGTGGGATATATGAGGGCGGGCACTCGTACAGGGGTGGGATATATGGGCGCGGGCACCTATACAGGGGTGGGATATATGAGGGCGGGCATCCGTACAGGGGTGGGATATATAAGGCCGGGCATTCGTACAGAGGTGGGATATGTGCGGGCAGGCACCCGTACAGGGGTGGGATATATGAGGGCGGCACCCGTACAGGGGTGGGATATATAAGGGCGGGCACCAATACAGGCGTGGGATATAAGATGGCGGGCACCCGTACCGAGGTGAGATATATGAGGGCGGGCACCCGTACAGGTGTGGGATATATGAGGGCAGGCACCCGTACAAGGGTAGTATATATGAGGGCGGGCACCCATACAGGGGTGGGATATATGCGGGCCGGCACCCTTACAGGGGTGGGATATATGAGGGCGTGGACCCGTACAGGGGTGGGATATATGAGGGCGGGCACCTGTACAGGGGTGGAATATATGAGGGTGGGCACCCTTACAATGGTGGGATATATGAGGGCGGGCACCCGTACAGGGGTGGGATATATGAGGGCGAGCATCCGTATTGGGGTGGGATATATGAGGGCGGGCACCCGTATATGGGTGGGATATATGAGTGCGGGTACCCGAACAGGAGTAGGATAAATGAGGGTGGGCACCCGTATAGGGGTGGAATATATGAGGGCAGGCACCCGTACAGGGGTGGGATATATATAGGCAGGCACCCGTACAGGGGTGGGATATATGAGGGCAGGAATCCGAATAGGGGTGGGATATATGAGGGCGGGCACCCGTACAGGGGTGGGATATATGAGGGCGGGCATCCGTACAGGGGTGAGATATGTGCTGGCGGGCGCCCGTACAGGGGTGGTATATATGAGGGCGGGCATCCGTACAGGGGTGAGATATGTGCTGGCGGGCGCCCGTACAGGGGTGGTATATATGAGGGCGGGCATCCATATAAGGGTGGGATATATGAGGGCGGTCACCCGTTTAGGGGTGGGATATATGAGTGCGGGCACCCGAACAGGAGTAGGATAAATGAGGGTGGGCACCCGTATAGGGGTGGGATATATGAGGGCAGGCACCCGTACAGGGGTGGGATACATGCAGGCAGGCACCCGTACAGGGTGTGGGATATATGAAGGCGAGCACCCTTACAGGGGTGGGATATATGAGGGCAGGTACTCGTACAGGGGTGGGATATATGAGGGCGGGCACCCATACAGGAGGTGGGATATATGCAGGCGAGCACCCGTACAGGGGTGGGATATATGAGGGCGGGCACTCGTACAGGGGTGGGATATATGAGCGCGGGCACCTATACAGGGGTGGGATATATGAGGGCGGGCATCCGTACAGGGGTGGGATATATAAGGCCGGGCATTCGTACAGAGGTGGGATATGTGCGGGCAGGCACCCGTACAGGGGTGGGATATATGAGGGCGGCACCCGTACAGGGGTGGGATATATAAGGGCGGGCACCAATACAAGCGTGGGATATAAGATGGCGGGCACCCGTACCGAGGTGAGATATATGAGGGCGGGCACCCGTACAGGTGTGGGATATATGAGGGCAGGCACCCGTACAAGGGTAGTATATATGAGGGCGGGCACCCATACAGGGGTGGGATATATGCGGGCCGGCACCCTTACAGGGGTGGGATATATGAGGGCGTGGACCCGTACAGGGGTGGGATATATGAGGGCGGGCATCCGTACAGGGGTGGGATATATAAGGCCGGGCATTCGTACAGAGGTGGGATATGTGCGGGCAGGCACCCGTACAGGGATGGGATATATGAGGGCGGCACCCGTACAGGGATGGGATATATGAGGGCGGCACCCGTACAGGGGTGGGATATATAAGGGCGGGCACCAATACAGGCGTGGGATATAAGATGGCGGGCACCCGTACCGAGGTGAGATATATGAGGGCGGGCACCCGTACAGGTGTGGGATATATGAGGGCAGGCACCCGTACAGGGTAGTATATATGAGGGCGGGCACCCATACAGGGGTGGGATATATGCGGGCCGGCACCCTTACAGGGGTGGGATATATGAGGGCGTGGACCCGTACAGGGGTGGGATATATGAGGGCGGGCACCTGTACAGGGGTGGAATATATGAGGGTGGGCACCCTTACAATGGTGGGATATATGAGGGCGGGCACCCGTACAGGGGTGGGATATATGAGGGCGAGCATCCATATTGGGGTGGGATATATGAGGGCGGGCACCCGTATATGGGTGGGATATATGAGTGCGGGTACCCGAACAGGAGTAGGATAAATGAGGGTGGGCACCCGTATAGGGGTGGAATATATGAGGGCAGGCACCCGTACAGGGGTGGGATATATGAGGGCAGGAATCCGAATAGGGGTGGGATATATGAGGGCGGGCACCCGTACAGGGGTGGGATATATGAGGGCGGGCATCCGTACAGGGGTGAGATATGTGCTGACGAGCGCCCGTACAGGGGTGGTATATATGAGGGCGGGCATCCATATAAGGGTGGGATATATGAGGGCGGTCACCCGTATAGGGGTGGGATATATGAGTGCGGGCACCCGAACCGGAGTAGGATAAATGAGGGTGGGCACCCGTATAGGGGTCGGATATATGAGGGCAGGCACCCGTACAGGGGTGGGATATATGCAGGCAGGCACCCGTACAGGGTGTGGGATATATGCAGGCGAGCACCCTTACAGGGGTGGGATATATGAGGGCAGGTACTCGTACAGGGGTGGGATATATGAGGGCGAGCACCCGTACAGGGGGTGGGATATATGCAGGCGAGCACCCGTACAGGGGTGGGATATATGAGGGCGGGCACTCGTACAGGGGTGGGATATATGAGCGCGGGCACCTATACAGGGGTGGGATATATGAGGGCGGGCATTCGTACAGAGGTGGGATATGTGCGGGCAGGCACCAGTACAGGGGTGGGATATATGGGGGCGGCACCCGTACAGGGGTGGGATATATAAGGGCGGGCACCAATACGGGCATGGGATATATGATGGCGGGCACCCGTACCGAGGTGAGATATATGAGGGCGGGCACCCGTACAGGTGTGGGATATATGAGGGCAGGCACCCGTACAAGGGTAGTATATATGATGGCGGGCACCCATACAGGGGTGGGATATATGCAGGCCGGCACCCTTACAGGGGTGGGATATATGAGGGCGGGCACCCGTACAGGGGTGGGATAAATGAAGGCGGGCACCTGTACAGGGGTATGATATATGAGGGTGGGCAAACTTAAAATGATGGGATATATGAGGGCGGGCACCCGTCAGGGGTGGGATATATGAGGGCGGGCACCTGTACAGGGGTGGGATATTTGAGGGCTGGCATCCGTACAGGGGTGAGATATTTGCGGGCGAGCGCCCGTACAGGGGTGGGATATATAAGGGCGGGCATCCGTATAGGGGTGGCATATATAAGGGCGGGCACCCATATAGAGGTGGGATATATGAGTGTGGGCACCCGAACAGGAGTAGGATAAATGAGGGTGGGCACCCGTACAGGGGGTGGGATATATGCAGGCGAGTACCTGTACAGGGGGTGGGATATATGAGGGCGGGCACTCGTACAGGGGTGGGATATATGAGTGCGGGCACCAGTACAAGGGTGGGATATATGAGGGCAGGCACCAGTACAAGGGTGGGATATATGAGGGCGGGCACCCGTACAAGGGGTGGGATAGATGCATGCGAGAACCCTTACAGGGGTGGGATATATGAGGTTGGATACCCGTACAGGGGAGGGATATATGAGGGCGGGCACCCGTTCAGGGGGTGGGATATATGCAGACGAGCACCCGTACAGGGGTGGGATATATGAGGGCGGGCACACGTACAGGGTTGGGATATATGAGTGCGGGAACCCGTACAGGGGTGGGATATATGAGGGCAGGCACCCGTACAGGGGTGGGATATATGAGGGCGGGCACCCAAATAGGGGGTGGGATATATGCAGGCGAGCACCCTTACAGGGGTGGGATATATGAGGGTGGACACCCGTACAAGGGTGGGATATATGAGGGCGGGCACCCGTACAGGGGGTGGGATATATAATAGCGGGCACCCTTAAAGGGGTGGGATATATGAGGGCGGGCACCCGTACAGGGGTGGGATATATGAGGGCGGGCACCCATAAGGTGGTGTGATATATGAGGGCAGGCACCCGTAGAGGGGTGGGATATATGTGGGCGGGCACCCGTACATGGGGTGGGATATATGCAGGCGGTCACCCTTACAGGGTTGGAATACATGAGGACGGGCACCCGTACAGGGGTGGGATATATGAGGACGGGCATCCGTACAGGGGTAAGATATGTTCGGGCGGGCACCCGTACAGGAGTGGGATATATGACAGCGGGCACCCGTACAGGGGGTGGGATATAAGCAGGCGAGCACCCTTACAGGGGTGGGATATATGAGGGTGGATACCCTTACAGGGGAGGGATATATGAGGGCGGGCACCTGTACAGGAGATGGGATATATGCAGGCGGTCACCCATACAGGGGTAGGATATATGAGGGCGGGCACCCGTACAGGGGTGGGATATATGAGGGCTGGCATCCGTACAGGGGTGGGATATATGAGGGCGGGCATCCGTATAGGGGTGGGATATATGAGGCCGGGCACCCGTACAGGGGTGGGATATATGCAGGCAGGCACCCATAAAGGGGGTGGGATATATGCAGGCGAGCACCCGTACAGGGGTGGGAATATGAGGGCGGGCACCCGTACACGGGTGGAATACATGCAGGCGGGCAACCGTATAGGGGTGGGATATATGAGGGCGGGCATCCGTACAGGGGTGGGATATATGAGGGCGGGCACCCATACAGGGGTGGGATACATGCAGGAGGGCAACCATACAGGGGTGGGATATATGAGGGCGGGCACCCGTACAGGGGTGGGATATATGAAGGCGGGCACCTGTACAGGGGTGGGATATATGAGGGTGGGCAAACTTACAATGATGGGATATATGAGGGCGGGCACCCGTATAGGGGTGGGATATAGGAGTGCGGGCATCCGAACAGGAGTAGGATAAATAAGGGTGGGCACCCGTATAGGGGTGGGATATTTGAGGGCTGGCATCCGTACAGGGGTGAGATATTTGCGGGCGAGCGCCCGTACAGGGGTGGGATATATAAGGGCGGGCATCCGTATAGGGGTGGCATATATAAGGGCGGGCACCCATATAGAGGTGGGATATATGAGTGTGGGCACCCGAACAGGAGTAGGATAAATGAGGGTGGGCACCCGTACAGGGGGTGGGATATATGCAGGCGAGTACCTGTACAGGGGGTGGGATATATGAGGGCGGGCACTCGTACAGGGGTGGGATATATGAGTGCGGGCACCAGTACAAGGGTGGGATATATGAGGGCAGGCACCAGTACAAGGGTGGGATATATGAGGGCGGGCACCCGTACAAGGGGTGGGATAGATGCATGCGAGAACCCTTACAGGGGTGGGATATATGAGGTTGGATACCCGTACAGGGGAGGGATATATGAGGGCGGGCACCCGTTCAGGGGGTGGGATATATGCAGACGAGCACCCGTACAGGGGTGGGATATATGAGGGCGGGCACACGTACAGGGTTGGGATATATGAGTGCGGGAACCCGTACAGGGGTGGGATATATGAGAGCAGGCACCCGTACAGGGGTGGGATATATGAGGGCGGGCACCCAAATAGGGGGTGGGATATATGCAGGCGAGCACCCTTACAGGGGTGGGATATATGAGGGTGGACACCCGTACAAGGGTGGGATATATGAGGGCGGGCACCCGTACAGGGGGTGGGATATATAATAGCGGGCACCCTTAAAGGGGTGGGATATATGAGGGCGGGCACCCGTACAGGGGTGGGATATATGAGGGCGGGCACCCATAAGGTGGTGTGATATATGAGGGCAGGCACCCGTAGAGGGGTGGGATATATGTGGGCGGGCACCCGTACATGGGGTGGGATATATGCAGGCGGTCACCCTTACAGGGTTGGAATACATGAGGACGGGCACCCGTACAGGGGTGGGATATATGAGGACGGGCATCCGTACAGGGGTAAGATATGTTCGGGCGGGCACCCGTACAGGAGTGGGATATATGACAGCGGGCACCCGTACAGGGGGTGGGATATAAGCAGGCGAGCACCCTTACAGGGGTGGGATATATGAGGGTGGATACCCTTACAGGGGAGGGATATATGAGGGCGGGCACCTGTACAGGAGATGGGATATATGCAGGCGGTCACCCATACAGGGGTGGGATATATGAGGGCGGGCACCCGTACAGGGGTGGGATATATGAGGGCTGGCATCCGTACAGGGGTGGGATATATGAGGGCGGGCATCCGTATAGGGGTGGGATATATGAGGCCGGGCACCCGTACAGGGGTGGGATATATGCAGGCAGGCACCCATAAAGGGGGTGGGATATATGCAGGCGAGCACCCGTACAGGGGTGGGAATATGAGGGCGGGCACCCGTACACGGGTGGGATACATGCAGGCGGGCAACCGTATAGGGGTGGGATATATGAGGGCGGGCATCCGTACAGGGGTGGGATATATGAGGGCGGGCACCCATACAGGGGTGGGATACATGCAGGCGGGCAACCATACAGGGGTGGGATATATGAGGGCGGGCACCCGTACAGGGGTGGGATATATGAAGGCGGGCACCTGTACAGGGGTGGGATATATGAGGGTGGGCAAACTTACAATGATGGGATATATGAGGGCGGGCACCCGTATAGGGGTGGGATATAGGAGTGCGGGCATCCGAACAGGAGTAGGATAAATAAGGGTGGGCACCCGTATAGGGGTGGGATATATGAGGGCAGGCACCCGTACAGGGGTGGGATACATGCAGGCAGGCACCCGTACAGGGTGTGGGATATATGAAGGCGAGCACCCTTACAGGGGTGGGATATATAAGGGCGGGCACCAATACAGGCGTGGGATATAAGATGGCGGGCACCCGTACCGAGGTGAGATATATGAGGGCGGGCACCCGTACAGGTGTGGGATATATGAGGGCAGACACCCGTACAAGGGTAGTATATATGAGGGCGGGCACCCATACAGGGGTGGGATATATGCGGGCCGGCACCCTTACAGGGGTGGGATATATGAGGGCGTGGACCCGTACAGGGGTGGGATATATGAGGGCGGGCACCTGTACAGGGGTGGAATAAATGAGGGTGGGCACCCTTACAATGGTGGGATATATGAGGGCGGGCACCCGTACAGGGGTGGGATATATGAGGGCGAGCATCCGTATAGGGGTGGGATATATGAGGGCGGGCACCCGTATATGGGTGGGATATATGAGTGCGGGTACCCGAACAGGAGTTGGATAAATGAGGGTGGGCACCCGTATAGGGGTGGAATATATGAGGGCAGGCACCCGTACAGGGGTGGGATATATACAGGCAGGCACCCGTACAGGGGTGGGATATATGAGGGCAGGAATCCGAATAGGGGTGGGATATATGAGGGTGGGCACCCGTACAGGGGTGGGATATATGAGGGCGGGCATCCGTACAGGGGTGAGATATGTGCTGACAAGCGCCCGTACAGGGGTGGTATATATGAGGGCGGGCATCCGTATAAGGGTGGGATATATGAGGGCGGTCACCCGTATTGGGGTGGGATATATGAGTGCGGGCACCCGAACAGGAGTAGGATAAATGAGGGTGGGCACCCGTATAGGGGTGGGATATATGAGGGCAGGCACCCGTACAGGGGTGGGATATATGCAGGCAGGCACCCGTACAGGGTGTGGGATATATGCAGGCGAGCACCCATACAGGGGTGGGATATATGAGGGCAGGTACTCGTACAGGGGTGGGATATATGAGGGCGAGCACCCGGACAGGGGGTGGGATATATGCAGGCGAGCACCCGTACAGGGGTGGGATATATGAGGGCGGGCACTCGTACAGGGGTGGGATAAATGAGCGCGGGCACCTATACAGGGGTGGGATATATGAGGGCGGGCATCCGTACAGGGGTGGGATATATAAGGCCGGGCATTCGTACAGAGGTGGGATATGTGCGGGCAGGCACCCGTACAGGGGTGGGATATATGGGGGCGGCACCCGTACAGGGGTGGGATATATGGGGGCGGCACCCGTACAGGGGTGGGATATATAAGGGCAGGCACCAATACAGGCGTGGGATATATGATGGCGGGCACCCGTACCGAGGTGAGATATATGAGGGCGGGCACCCGTACAGGTGTGGGATATATGAGGGCAGGCACCCGTACAAGGGTAGTATATATGATGGCGGGCACCCATACAGGGGTGGGATATATGCAGGCCGGCACCCTTACAGGGGTGGGATATATGAGGGCGTGCACCCGTACAGACGTGGGATATATGAGGGCGGGCACCTGTACAGGGGTGGAATATATAAGGGTGGGCACCCTTACAATGGTGGGATATATGAGGGCGGGCACCCGTACAGGGTTGGGATATATGAGGGCGGGCATCCGTATAGGGGTGGGATAAATGAGGGCGGGCACCCGTATAGGGGTGGGATATATGAGTTCAGGTACCCGAACAGGAGTAGGATAAATGAGGGTGGGCACCCGTATAGGGGTTGAATATATGAGGGCAGGCACCCGTACAGGGGTGGGATATATACAGGCAGGCACCCGTACAGGGGTGGGATATATGAGGGCAGGAATCCGTATAAAGGTGGGATATATGAGGGCGGGCACCCGTACAGGGGGTGGGATATATGCAGGCGAGCACCCGTACAGGGGTGCGATATGTGAGGGCAGGCACTCGTACAGGTGTGGGACAAATGAGCGCGGGCACCCGTACAGGGGTAGGATATATGAGTGCGGGCACCCGAACAGGAGTTGGATAAATGAGGGTGGGCACCCGTACAGGGGGTGGGATATATGCAGGCGAGCACCTGTACAGGGGGAGGGATATATGAGGACGGGTACTCGTACAGGGGTGGGATATATGAGTGCGGGCACCAGTACAGGGGTGGTATATATGAGGGCAGGCACCCGTACAGGGGTGGGATATATGAGGGCTGGCACCCGTACAGAAGTGGGATATATGAGGGCGGGCACCCGTACAGGGGTGGGATATATTGGGGCGGGCATCCGTACAAAAGTGGGATATATGGGGGCAGCACCCATACAGGGGTGGGATATATGAGGACGGGCATCCATACAGGGGTAAGATATGTTCGGGCGGGCGCCCGTACAGGGATGGGATATATGACGGCGGGCACCCGTCCAGGGGGTGGGATATAAGCAGGCGAGCACCCTTACAGGGGTGGGATATATGAGGGTGGATACCCTTACAGGGGAGGGATATATGAGGGCGGGCACCTGTACAGGAGATGGGATATATGCAGGCGGTCACCCATACAGGGATGGGATATATGAGGGCGGGCACCCGTACAGGGGTGGGATATATGAGGGCTGGCATCCATACAGGGGTGGGACATGTGCGGTCGGGCTCCCGTACAGGGGTGGGATATATGAGGGCGGGCACTCGTACAGGGGTGGGATATATGAGTGCGGGCACCCGTACAGGGGTGGGATATATGAGGGCAGGCACCCGTACAGGGGTGGGATATATGAGGGTGGGCAACCTTACAGGGGGTGGGATATATGCAGGCGAGCACCCGTACAGGGGTGGGATATATGAGGGCGTGCACCTGTACACGGGTGGGATACATGCAGGCAGGCAACCGTATAGGGGTGGGAAATATGAGGGCGAGCATCCGTACAGGGGTGGGATATATGAGGGCGGGCACCCATACAGGGGTGGGATACATGCAGGCGGGCAACCATACAGGGGTAGGATATATGAGGGCGGACACCCGTACAGGGGTGGGTTATATGAAGGCGGGCACCTGTACAGGGGTGGGATATATGAGGGTGGGCAAACTTACAATGATGGGATATATGAGGGCGGGCACCCGTACAGGGGTGGGATATATGAGGGTGGGCACCCATACAGGGGTGGGATATATGAGGGCGGGCATCCGTACAGGGGTGAGATATATGAGGGCGGTCACCCGTATAGGGGTGGGATATATGAGTGCGGGCACCCGAACAGGAGTAGGATAAATGAGGGTGGGCACTCGTATAGGGGTGGGATATATGAGGGCAGGCACCCGTACAGGGGTGGGATATATGCAGGCAGGCACCCGTACAGGGTGTGGGATATATGCAGGCGAGCACTCTTACAGGGGTGGGATATATGAGGCCGAGCACCCGTACAGGGGTGGGATATGAGGGCGGGCACCCGTACAGGGGGTGGGATATATCCCAGCAAACACAAATCATCTACACAACGTTCGCCTATCTCTTCCCATAGGTGTGGGAATGATTTGCATTGAGAATGGTGCAGGAGAGCCTTTGAGAAACTTTTAATCAAAAAATCCAAACACAAAGGTTTTATTTTAAATTGTTTTTCTACAATTATTTTCTTCCAAATGTAAAACAAATAGTTTTTACATGCTTAAATATAAAATTTTTGGTGTTTTTTTGTAAAATTTATTAATAAATTGTGAATGATATATATTGGCTGAGTGAAACCTTTAAAATCCATTTAGTTCTAATATGAACAGAAAAAAGTAGTTTTCCAAATTTTCTAAAAATCCCTCATTTTAACACAATTTGACTCCTTATGCATTCCACTAAACACTATATCATGTTTAAATATATAATTTATGTATTATTCCCTAAAATAATTTATATAAATTATATAAGTTGCTGGAAAGTGGTGTGAAAGAATCTGAAAACTTTTTGTTGTGTTATAATTGGAATGTTCTTATTAGCTATGTCTCAAGTTCACAGTTTATCAAACAAGAATATTAACATTCGTCAACTCTTAAAATCTTATATGTTATCTTGCTGGTGCAAAATGGGTGAATCTTTAGGAACAGCTATAGTATCTATATATCACAAATGGTGTTTTCCCTAACTCAAACAATGTAGGGTTTATTATTCTACACATATTTCTAATGACTCTTAGATGTTTACATTCTCTGAAGTATAATTGTGAAGGCTGTGTCCATCACTCTCAACACAGATTCTTAAACTCCTCTCTGCAGGTTCAACTATATAATTAGTTTCCATTTTGAATCTCCATGGACATTTGTATCCAAAATGAAACCAATGTGGTTTCCTTCAGCGCCTTCAGCCAGCACATTTGCTCATTCATTTCCACAGATTCCAACATGGTAGGGGATTTACAGAAATTTGTATATTCATATTGTTATATATTAAAAATATGAATGCAGTTCAATATGATAAGACAAATACATGAGTTTATGATAAATTCGTTTTCTGTGATATACCATTGATATGCTCTTTTTTTCTTTAAACGGCAGACTAAACTAAAGTGCTCACATCAACAGATTTGATGTATAAATGGTCAACGCTCAACAGAGTTAGTATAAATGTATTAGTATAAATCTTACTTGTCTCATTGTTAATTCACATTCAATGTCAACTTGTGGTTTTGATATGGCACGTTTGGCCAAGTCACCCCACCCCATTATGCACCCCATACCCATCTTGTGGGCGGTTGTGGAAAGGGTTACAGAGGCACATAATGGGCTCAGGGACTGAACCCCACAATTCATTTAGCTAAGCAAGTTACAATCTTGATGAGCTAGTTACAAAATTCAATATAAGTCATCACATCAACAATGGGTTCGAGATCGACCTCAAGTACAGGTTCTAAATTAAGCAACTGACATATGTGGAGAGCTAGTATCAAAATTTATATGTTTGTCCTGCACAACGCCCCCCATCCAGTGGGTAGCGGTGGATAGGTTACAATCACTTAGTTGTTATCTACAGTTAGCAAACTGGGGATATTTGGCTAAAATTTCTGGTAGCAGATCATTTTGAATGAAATATTGACACATCGCTGGAACATTGGTTATAGAATTGTCTCTAAATTCATGTATCTTTTCGCACTCCATCACATAGTGACGGAGGGTGTGCGAATAATTTTGTTGACACAGTTTACATTTGGTCAGGTCTACATCAGCAGATAATGAGAATTCCCAGAGATACTGTTACGGCCCTCTCGGGACGCAACGGGGTTCTCACTCTGATGTTATTAGAGGAAGATATATGTATCCGTTCCCAAGCCAGTAGTGGCTATCAAGGGATGAGATCCGTGACGCAAGTAACTTAAAAGGGAGTAGGGAAAGAAAGTTAAGAACTTAATATTATAATTAACACCATCACCATTTAAATATATAAAATTAAAGCGTACACAAGGGGGAGGGGTATTAACACTTTACAAAGGGGATCATGCACAATCTAGTCTTCTGCTGAAGACTCTTGATCAAGAAGCTAGGTGCTGAGTCCGCGGTGCTTTCTTCGTGGCCTCAAGACGTGTCCTCTGAGAACGCCGAGCCTACCCTGGCCACAGGTCAGCCACAACACAGGTCCACTGGGGGCACCGTCGTGGAGGCCGTCAACCACACGTCCAGCAGGTCTGCTGGCAGGTACTGAGCCACCAAGGCTGGTACGGCCACTCCACGAACGATAAAAGGGGTACGCCCTAGACAGGAGTCTCGTGTGATATCACCAATCACCCTCCTGTCCTCAATACCCCAGTGGATTATCGTCTCCAACCGTCGGTCCCGGGTAAATCCTTTCACTGCCACTCCACTGGCAGGCTTAACACACCACAGTGTTCTTCCGGGGGGACGACGTCACAACAGCTGCAGCAAACTTCACCGTATGGAGACTGGCTGCCTCGGGTAGACTGACTCAACCTTCAACACAGTGGTCCCAGGTCGACTCTGTAAACAGACACGTCATCAATAACCGGGACACTAATACATCTCACTTACGGGCCCGGGCACAAACACCTGACGTATCCAGTCCATAGATGGCGCTGTCGTCGAAGCACCACCTCACCAGAGGTCAGGAGCGGCTGTGTTGTGAGCTGCACAGGACTGGAAACTGGCCCTTGTGGCCGATATTCGTCGTCCTCATCCGGTGTCGTCGTTCGTTTGGCGGGGGTTTCGGGAGCCGACCCACAGATGGCGTAGTTGTTACTGCTCCTTGCTCGGACGCTGGATCCGGGTTCGTAACAGATACTTGTAACCGAGTCTAAGCCGAGCAGTAGTAACATCTAGAAGTCTGCTGATTTTATTGGATGATCCATAGATATGTGGCTCCTCTTGTATGATAGTATGATGATAGATGGAATTACTAGTTCCAGTTTCCAGTTTAATTCCAGTTTCTAGGCAGGCGATGAGTACTCACAATAACCTTAAGCGTCAAAACAAAAATGTGTATACTCTTTTTACTCTCCTGACCTTAGTTCTCGAGCTATGTATTTCATTTTGGTACCAACGTGTTCGCAATAACATTCTCTAGAAGAACATCAGTAAAAACGGTCACCAAAAGTTATATGAATACCAGCACCCAATAAATACCTTCGTAGATGACTCGCCATGAGTGCCCAAGAGCAACAAAATGTTTTTACTCTTGGGATTCTTATCACTTCCACACTTGTCCTACAGCGTTAATTTTGGTATCAATGTACTCGCAATGAAATTCTCAACACGGTGATATGAATATAAACGTAGAATAATGGTCGCTGCCCACCCGCAAGAGTGTGGGAAGTGGCGGAACTGTTACCCAGTATTGGTGACACGACGACACATGGGCGATACAGCGCTTTGAAAGTTTATAATTATTTCACTGTCCTGACATTATTATTGTATGTACGTCATTCATTTTTGTGCCAATGTTTTCGCAATAGAATGTTCTATGAGCCCGTAGGTAAAAAAGAGCAACAAAGCGTAATATAGAATAGCACCATATATAAAACAAAGCTGGAACATATCAGTGAGCGTCAAACACACACGAAATGTGTGTGTTTGATGGTGGTCAAACGATGTTTGATGTGTTTGATCAGGTGATGTCCTGATCCGCCTAATTAAAGTATGAATTATGTTGAGAAAAAATAAGAAAAAAGGGAAAAAACAGGGGTGGGAGAAACATGACAGAAAAAGAGTAAAAATACAATTTGGTCAACAAAACAGCATTGTTTAAAATAAAAGATATGGATTGACATTTTGGTGGTTAGGTAGGTTACATTGAGTTAATTAGGTAGTACTTAGTGTTTATCTGTTATAGATAGGAGCTGCATGGTATGGGCCAATAGGCCTTCTGCAGTTACCTTTGTTTTTATGTTTTTGCCCTGTAACCTAAATGGTTAGAGAGGCACATATATGGGCTTAGGGACTGAACCCCACACTACATTTAGCTAAGCTGGTTACAATTTTGATGATATAGTTACAAAATTCTGTATAAGTCGTCACATTATCAATGGGTTCGAGATCAACCACAATTTCCTGAATGGATATAACAAAGGGGATATTAATAGGGTATTAAAATTGTCAACACAAGATAGAACACGAAACAATGGGTATAAATTGGATAAGTTTAGATGTAGGAAAGACTTGGGTAAATACTGGGTCAGTAACAGGTTGTTGATTTGTGGAATTTTTCTTAACTTATAAATTTATCTTTATTTATCTTAAACTGGTTGGGAGAGGTACAGTTTTTAACATAATTGGGAAGGTCATTCCACATTCGAGGTCCCTTGATTTGTAAAGCATTTTTAGTTTAACTAAGTCGTACTCTTGGAATATCAAATAGGTATTTGTTTCTGGTGTGGTGCTCATGGGATCTGTTACAACCTTCTAGGAAGCTTTTAAGGTCAGGATTGACATTACAGTGCAGCGTTTTATATATATAAAATACACATGAGAGTATGTGCAGGGACTTAATATCTAACATATTCAGAGATTTGAGTAAGGGGTCCATATAAACTGCCCGGTTGCCTGAAATGCTATGCCTACTATACTGGCTTTAGGTATTGTATGCACTAGCTCTATCTATAAATCCAACATTATGTTTGTAAATCAACTATGTATGTACTTTCCTGAATAAAATTGACTTTACTGTACACTTATATTCTCTGTGGATTTGTTATCCCCTATCGTTTGGGAGAAAAAAAATGACTAATACGTTCGGCGAATGACTTTGACTTCAACTTCACTTTGACTTCGTTCATGTCATCGTATTTTCCGTAATATATAAAGGTTATGACAATGGAATTATATTATTGTGTGCAAATAAGTTGGAAATTTCATGTACCCTAAAAATAGTAAAACAAAGAATAAGAATAATTAAATAATTCTTGTAGTAAATTGTCACACGTTCATCATACGCAAACGAACACACAGTTTGGAGCGTCAGTACAACAAGACCGCCGCCATTTTAAAACACGGCTTCGAATGTAAGTAATGTTTTTCTCGTACTAACACTGTTATCCAATAGATTAGGTCTTGAATTCACAAATTTAGATGTTACATCTGACAGAGTATGTTAGACGGTGTAATGCTGGTCCATGTTGATGTATTTGTGGGCTTGGTTGGTTTAAATGTGGAGGCGAGGCCTGGCAGTGCTGGTGTATGTGGAGGCAAGGCCTGGCAGTGCTGGTGTATGTGGAGGCAAGGCCTGGCAGTGCTGGTGTATGTGAAGGCGAGGCCTGGCTGTGCTAATGTGTATATGGAGGCGAGGCCTGGCAGTGCTGGTGTATGTGGAGGCGAGGCCTGGCAGTGCTGGTGTATGTGGAGGCGAGGCCTGGCTGTGCTAGTGTGCATGTGGAGGCGAGGCCTGGCAGTGCTGGTGTATGTGGAGGCGAGGCCTGGCTGTGCTAGTGTGTATGTGGAGGCGAGGCCTGGCTGTGCTAGTGTGTATGTGGAGGCGAGGCCTGGCTGTGCTGGTGTATGTGGAGGCGAGGCCTGGCTGTGCTAGTGTGTATGTGGAGGCGAGGCCTGGCTGTGCTGGTGTATGTGGAGGCGAGGCCTGGCTGTGCTAGTGTGTATGTGGAGGCGAGGCCTGGCTGTGCTAGTGTGTATGTGGAGGCGAGGCCTGGCTGTGCTAGTGTGTATGTGGAGGCGAGGCCTGGCTGTGCTGGTGTATGTGGAGGCGAGGCCTGGCTGTGCTAGTGTGTATGTGGAGGCGAGGCCTGGCAGTGCTGGTGTATGTGGAGGCGAGGCCTGGCTGTGCTAGTGTGTATGTGGAGGCGAGGCCTGGCTGTGCTAGTGTGTATGTGGAGGCGAGGCCTGGCTGTGCTAGTGTGTATGTGGAGGCGAGGCCTGGCTGTGCTGGTGTATGTGGAGGCGAGGCCTGGCTGTGCTAGTGTGTATGTGGAGGCGAGGCCTGGCTGTGCTAGTGTGTATGTGGAGGCGAGGCATGGCTGTGCTAGTGTGTATGTGGAGGCGAGGCCTGGCTGTGCTGGTGTATGTGGAGGCGAGGCCTGGCTGTGCTAGTGTGTATGTGGAGGCGAGGCCTGGCTGTGCTAGTGTGTATGTGGAGGCGAGGCCTGGCTGTGCTGGTGTATGTGAAGCGAGGCCTGGCTGTGCTAGTGTGTATGTGGAGGCGAGGCCTGGCTGTGCTGGTATATGTGGAGGCGAGGCCTGGCTGTGCTAGTGTGTATGTGGAGGCGAGGCCTGGCTGTGCTAGTGTGTATGTGGAGGCGAGGCCTGGCTGTGCTAGTGTGTATGTGGAGGTGAGGCCTGGCTGTGCTGGTGTATGTGGAGGCGAGGCCTGGCTGTGCTAGTGTGTATGTGGAGGCGAGGCCTGGCTGTGCTAGTGTGTATGTGGAGGCGAGGCCTGGCTGTGCTAATGTGTATGTGGAGGCGAGGCCTGGCTGTGATAGTGTGTATGTGGAGGCGAGGCCTGGCTGTGCTAGTGTGTATATGGAGGCGAGGCCTGGCTGTGCTAGTGTGTATGTGGAGGCGAGGCCTGGCTGTGCTAGTGTGTATGTGGAGGCGAGGCCTGGCTGTGCTAGTGTGTATGTGGAGGCGAGGCCTGGCTGTGCTGGTGTATGTGGAGGCGAGGCCTGGCTGTGCTAGTGTGTATGTGGAGGCGAGGCCTGGCTGTGCTAGTGTGTATGTGGAGGCGAGGCCTGGCTGTGCTGGTGTATGTGAAGCGAGGCCTGGCTGTGCTAGTGTGTATGTGGAGGCGAGGCCTGGCTGTGCTGGTATATGTGGAGGCGAGGCCTGGCTGTGCTAGTGTGTATGTGGAGGCGAGGCCTGGCTGTGCTAGTGTGTATGTGGAGGCGAGGCCTGGCTGTGCTAGTGTGTATGTGGAGGTGAGGCCTGGCTGTGCTGGTGTATGTGGAGGCGAGGCCTGGCTGTGCTAGTGTGTATGTGGAGGCGAGGCCTGGCTGTGCTAGTGTGTATGTGGAGGCGAGGCCTGGCTGTGCTAATGTGTATGTGGAGGCGAGGCCTGGCTGTGCTAGTGTGTATGTGGAGGCGAGGCCTGGCTGTGCTAGTGTGTATATGGAGGCGAGGCCTGGCTGTGCTAGTGTGTATGTGGAGGCGAGGCCTGGCTGTGCTAGTGTGTATGTGGAGGCGAGGCCTGGCTGTGCTAGTGTGTATGTGGAGGCGAGGCATGTACAACACTCCCCAATAGGAAGAAAACCCACTGGGTTCTAGGCTAGGTTAGGCTTATCTGTAATAATTGAATTAGGCCTAGCAAAGCCTAGAACCTAGTTCAGTAATTTAAAAAATGTTGTAACTTGAAAAATGCCATTCAATACATTAAACAATTTAAATATTTTCAGGCAATCAACACAACCCTCTCATGTTGGCTAACCCTCTCTCATGTTGGTCAATAATTTAATTATTTTTTTATGGAGTAATCTTTGCTGTTGAAATGTAGTCTTTTTGAGACTACATTTCAAATGTAGTGTGTGTGGAGGCGTGTATGTTAGGTATTACCTAACATACACGGTCTAATATATCTATCTGTGTGAAATAGATTAAATCCATTTATTTGATATTCAGCTAATAGTTCTGTATTTTTTACATTCATCCATGTTTTGGTAAGTGCAATAATATGTATTGTTTCATTGCAGATTAGAGATTCTAGATAGTTCTAGATTTCCGAAGTACTGAAACGCGCGCCATACAGGCTTGGTGGATCTAGGTGCAAGGTAAAATTATTTACATTTACTTGTTTTTTTATTTATATGCATATATATATATATATATATATATTATATATATTTGTGTATATGTATTTGTATGTATATAAATTTGTGTGTAAATCACGGAAATTAACTTGAGGAAACTGGCAACCAAAAACCAGGAGGCAGTCTACTGTATTTTATCAAACCCTTATTAGAATAATAGATCTTGTAATAATTTTGCAAAAATAGTGGCATTTGCTATTTTTAAAAGATTATTAAAAAATTTACCGATATGGTGCATTCGGAAGACAAACCAAATTTTTTCACTTTTGACAATTGAGCACCTGCTACATCCAGATTCTAGGGAGGAAAGGAAGGAAGATCTTACTGGATCCCATAGCCTCTCCGAGGCACATACCAGGCTTGTACACAACCCTCCCCCTGCACCCGAGCTATGTCAACAGGCCGTTCTCCCTCTTCGCCCTTACATCATCACACACACAGATCACAATAACGTGATGCATCAAATGAACAAATCCACAAGGGCCATGATGAGGATTCAAGCCTGTGTCCGGGAGCATCCCAGACATTGCCTTAATTATCTGTAATCAACTGATTTTCAGAGCTGCTCATTACAAAATACTCTTTAAAAAATTGCTTCTTAACAATAAGAGCATTTCAATATATCCATAATCATCTGTATCAAACCTTATTACAGGTAAAACCAGTAGGCAGTCTACTGTATTTTATCAAACCCTTATTAGAATAATAGATCTTGTAATAATTTTGCAAAAATAGTGGCATTTACTATTTTTAAAAGATTATTAAAAAATTTACCGATATGGTGCATTCGGAAGACAAACCAAATTTTTTCACTTTTGACAATTGAGCACCTACTACATCCAGATTCTAGGGAGGAAAGGAAGGACGATCTTACTAGATCCCATAGCTTCTTCGAGGCACAAACCAGGCTTGTACACAACCCTCCCCCTGCACCCGAGCTATGTCAACAGGTCGTTCTTTCTCTTCGCCCTTACATCATCACACACAGAGATCACAATAACGTGATGCATCAAATGAACAAATCCACAAGGGCTGTGACGAGGATTCGAACCTGCGTCCGGGAGTATCCCAGACACTGCCTAAATCGACTGAGCTACAACAGGGTAAAAGGATCCAGGAAGTTCAGTAGAAGTTTGGTTTCAACCCTTTTACCTTGTCGTAGCTCAGTCGATTAAGGCAGTGTCTGGGATGCTCCCGGACACAGGTTTGAATCCTCATCACGGCCCTTGTGGATTTGTTCATTTGATGCATCACGTTATTGTGATCTGTGTGTGATGATGTAAGGGCGAAGAGGGAGAACGGCCTGTTGACATAGCTTGGGTGCAGGGGGGGGTTGTGTAAAAGCCTGGTTTGTGCCTCGGAGAGGCTATGGGATCCAGTAAGTTCAGTAGAACTTCGGTTTCAACCCTTTTACCCTGTTGTAGCTCAGTCGATTAAGGGAGTGTCTGGGATGCTCCCGGACGCAGGTTCGAATCCTCGTCACGGCCCTTGTGGATTTGTTCATTTGATGCATCACGTTATTGTGATCTGTGTGTGTAATTCTTCACCTGCTACAGCAACAGGAATGTGTGTGTGTGTATTTGTGTTGTTGAATATGACCGAAAGTGTAAGATTAATGATGTTGAAGCATGTTGAAGCATGTACTGAACAAGATTGGTGGAAACAGATACAAGGTTAAGATTGCTGTAGTCTAGTCTAATTCAATCATTTTTAGTAAGCTTTGAGAACATTTATGGTTGAAGTTGCCGGTGCCAGTGGACCACTTTGTGCTTTAGGCCTGGTGGAGCTTGGTCCACCAGGCTGTTGTTTGGAGTGGCCCGCAGATCCACATACAGTCTCCATATGATATACAGTCTGTTGATCAATTGAACTACAGTAGTTAGTTTTTATCATCCGAATGCACCAATATGTGTTCATTCTTCCCAGATGAAGGAACTAGGTAATATTCATCATCTGAATGCACCATCTGAAGCTTTTCCACACTCATGATACACGAGAGGTTTAAAAACTTTTAAAACTTTTTGACCTATGTATTTAAAAGCAATTCTAAAGTTAAAAAGTGTAGCATAGGCCCCTCGCAGAATGTTCTTAATATGATCCTCAGGTTATAGTTTTCTATCTAAAACCACCCCTAGATCTCTTTCTTGATCAGAATTCTTTATAGATCTCTGTGGCTCGATCATAGAAACTGAGTAAATTCGTTACACTGGACCTTCCAGATCGAATACCATGCTGACAGTCTGATATATCATTCAGTACGTCTGCATCTGAAATTGAGCAATACCGGATTTATTATTTGGTTTTATAAATTTTATACTTATAATCTTAACTTATTTCAGAGACCACGAGTAATCTGGGCTTCGAACTCAACAGAAAAGCCTTCCGTAGACCTGCTTCTTTGGTACATAATAGACAAAATTTAGTAAGTATTGATTTATTATGTGTTTGTTTATTTATTTATTTTTTCTTTATATACAAGAAGGTACATTGGGGGAGAGTACAGTGACTTGAAGTTATACATTCTTGTAAAGCAACTAGCACTCATAGCGTTTCGGGCAGATCTAAGTATAGACCAAGGAACTTACCATCTTTTTTATTTCTGATGTTAACATTGTGTAACTGTAGATGAATTGCATTTGTTGATTTGCTCCCAAGTAAGATGTTGTAGGTCCTTTCTATGTTTAGTGTGAGTTTGTTGGTTGACATTAATAAGTGGATTTTTTTTTAATTTATTGTTTACATCATTATTTAATATGAGTGGGTTGGAGTCTGAGTAGATGAGGTTAGTGTCATCATTATCTCATATCTCAGTGATTTTGTCGTAATGGTCAAGTAGCTGTACTGTACAAGTAGAGGACATGAGAGATAGCTGTAAGAGGTATTTCAATATCTTCCTGCTCTAAATCCATGTTGGCCTGGATTGTGGAGGTCATTGGTCTCTATAAAACTAGTAACCTGACTCCTGATCACTCTCAAATAATTTTATTATGTGGGATGTTAGTGCAACTGGTCTATAATTCTTTGCCAATGCTTGTGTTGTGTTGTGTTGTTTTGGTAGTGATGTGCAATGTGTTGTTTTGGTAGTGATTCGTCCAGTTCTGGTAGTTGTGCGGTTGTTGTGTGGTGTAGTACTTGTGTGCTTGTTAATGACTTGTATTCCAGTCTTGTGGGTATCTCCTTTCCCCTACGGGCCAACTGCTTTGTTCTTACCTAGCATTTTGCTTTGTTTGGGTATGAATGTTTGTGTGCCGTATATTTTGCAAAATTTGCCATATATCTCATTATTTACTCCTCTGCCTAGCAACAAGTCTGTCTAATTATAGTCATTAACTGTTTTTCAAAGTTCCCCATAGTGCCCTTTATTGAAATCGAGTTCATGAACCGTTTCAATGTTCTTATTTTCTTCTAGATTATATCTTAAAGTATATTTAAATGTTATTGTTATTATTGTTATTAAATGTTATTGGGACATTGCATTGCAATTGAGCTATGTTGTTTACCATACCGTTCATTTCGTGAGTATAAGTATAGATGCCACACTTGTGACAGGTAAAACCATGCCTTTTTTGAAAAACAGCACCGTCTGTTGCACGTAAGAGCAACCCACACTATATTATGTTGCGATATTATTTCAATATTTCCGATTGCAACACTAATATTATCTTCTACCACCCCCATTCTTTTGTATGTACACATATATATTTGCTTTATTTGCACTTTGTTACAAAGAGGGAGTTACATATAGGTTACAAAGATGGTTATCATATATATATTATTTATATATATATATTATTTATATATATATATTATTTATATATATATTATTTATATATACATTATTTATATATATATTATTTATATATATATTATTTATATACACATTATTTATATATATATTATTTATAAATATATTATTTATATATAAATATATTATTTATATATAAATATATTATTTATATATAAATACATTATTTATATATAAATATATTATTTATATATAAATATATTATATATATATAAATATATTATTTATATATAAATATATTATTTATATATAAATATATTATTTTTATATAAATATATATATATATATATATTTATATATATATATATATATATATATATATATATATATATATATATATATATATATATATATATATATATATATATATATATATATATATTATATAAATTATTCATATATATATATATTATTTATATATATATATATATTATATATATAATTATATAGGTCATATGTTTTTGTATTTTTGCTGATTTGTTAGTAAATAATAAAATAAATATAAATTATTTGATTTTTTTACCCTAAATTGGTTTTAATATTTAAATTGAAAACAATAATATAATATAAAAAAAATATAAGAAAAATAAAATTACATTATAAAATAAAATATAATAAAATTAATATAATATAATATAAAATAATATAATTTAATTTCAAGAAATTGAACTTTAAACACAAAGATGTGAAAAGGGTTCACATAAGGCTCAAACCTTTCACAAGAGATTCATATTGGTGTATGAATGGATTATGAATGACTCATGTTAGGAGTGTAAAGTTGCCACAACATCTCAAATTAGTGTTAGATACATATGTCTAGGTTATAAGTTTTGGAAACCTATTTAAATCCACACACAATATCGTATCTGATACGATAAAACAAACGTTTCCAATCCTTTCAAATACTTTCCAGATATGTTGTGGCAACTTAAAATTATTTGCTGGGATGAGGGCGGGCACTCGTACAGGGGTGGGATATATGAGCGCGGGCACCTATACAGGGGTGGGATATATGAGGGCGGGCATCCGTACAGGGGTGGGATATATAAGGCCGGGCATTCGTACAGATGTGGGATATGTGCGGGCAGGCACCCGTACAGGGGTGGGATATATGGGGGCGGCACCCGTACAGGGGTGGGATATATAAGGGCGGGCACCAATACAGGCGTGGGATATATGATGGCGGGCACCCGTACCGAGGTGAGATATATGAGGGCGGGCACCCGTACAGGTGTGGGATATATGAGGGCAGGCACCCGTACAAGGGTAGTATATATGAGGGCGGGCACCCATACAGGGGTGGGATATATGCGGGCCGGCACCCTTACAGGGGTGGGATATATGAGGGCGTGCACCCGTACAGGGGTGGGATATATGAGGGTGGGCACCCTTACAATGGTGGGATATATAAGGGCGGGCACCCGTACAGGGGTGGGATATATGAGGGCGGGCATCCGTATAGGGGTGGGATATATGAGGGCGGGCACCCGTATAGGGGTGGGATATATGAGTGCGGGTACCCGAACAGGAGTAGGATAAATGAGGGTGGGCACCCGTATAGGGGTGGAATATATGAGGGCAGGCACCCGTACAGGGGTGGAATATATACAGGCAGGCACCCGTACAGGGGTGGGATATATGAGGGCAGGAATCCGTATAGGGGTGGGATATATGAGGGCGGGCACCCGTACAGGGGTGGGATATATGAGGGCAGGCACCCGTACAGGGGTGGGATATATGAGGGCGGGCATCCGTACAGGGGTGAGATATGTGCTAGCAGGCGCCCGTACAGGGGTGGTATATATGAGGGCGGGCATCCGTATAAGGGTGGGATATATGAGGGCGGTCACCCGTATAGGGGTGGGATATATGAGTGCGGGCACCCGAACAGGAGTAGGATAAATGATGGTGGGCACCCGTATAGGGGTGGGATATATGAGGGCAGGCACCCGTACAGGGGTGGGATATATGGCGGCGGCACCCGTACAGGGGTGGGATATATGAGGGCGAGCACCCGTACAGGGGGTGGGATATATGCAGGCGAGCACCCGTACAGGGTTGGGATATATGAGGGCGGGCACTCGTACAGGGGTGGGATATATGAGCGCGGGCACCTATACAGGGGTGGGATATATGAGGGCGGGCATCCGTACAGGGGTGGGATATATAAGGCCGGGTATTCGTACAGAGGTGGGATATGTGCGGGCAGGCACCCATACAGGGGTGGGATATATGGCGGCGGCACCCGTACAGGGGTGGGATATATAAGGGCGGGCACCAATACAGGCGTGGGATATATGATTGCGGGCACCCTAACCGAGGTGAGATATATGAGGGCGGGCACCCGTACAGGTGTGGGATATAAGAGGGCAGGCACGCGTACAAGGGTAGTATATATGAGCGCGGGCACCCATACAGGGGTGGGATATATGCGGGCTGGCACCCTTACATGGGTGGGATATATGAGGGCGTGCACCCGTACAGGGGTGGGATATATGAGGGCGGGCACCTGTACAGGGGTGGAATATATGAGGGTGGGCACCCTTACAATGGTGGGATATATGAGGGCGGGCACCCGTAGAGGGGTGGGATATATGAGGGCGGGCATCCGTATAGGGGTGGGATATATGAGTGCGGGTACCCGAACAGGAGAAGGATACATGAGGGTGGGCACCCGTATAGGGGTGGAATA
>NC_091176.1:41336707-41372655 GCF_040958095.1 Procambarus clarkii | reverse complement strand
AGAGAGAGAGAGAGAGAGAGAGAGAGAGAGAGAGAGAGAGAGAGAGAGAGAGAGAGAGAGAGAGAGAGAGAGAGAGAGAGAGAGAGAGAAGGAAGGTGATATCTGCAGGTGACATCCGCAGGTGGAATCACCAGGTGACCTCACATTGATGGATGGAATTATCAAGGGAAAGCACCAAGCCATTACAACTATATAGCACTGGGAAGGGGTCAGGATAAGGATTTGGGATGGGACGGGGGGAAAGGAATGGTGCCCAACCACTTGTGGACGGTCTCGGAGAATTAAACGCCGACCTGCATGAAGCGAGACCGTCGCTCTACCGTCCAGCCCAAGTGGACATCCCATTGACTCGAATTGAATTCTAAACACAATAATGATGAATAAAACAACTTACCCAAAGACTATACTACAATCACCTTCTGTGGTTAATTGTTCAATAAATCCTTGAACTATATGTTTAACACATCTCTCACCCTGTCCATGGAGGACAGAAGAAAATGTATATATGCTGGTTAGCACTGTTAATGTGTGGCCACGTCTGTGGTAGAATATAATAATAATAATAAATATAGCATATCTCGTGTACAGTTACGAGCCGTAGACTCTTGAGCTTCATATGGAGGGAGGGACGCCCAAGTCCAGGCTGGAGAAAAACACGAGGGTCATCCAACACTGCTCCATTCATAATCTACTCTAATTGTGTCTTATTTTTTCCATCTACACTCATTTTCTCAAGTAATATGTGTGTGATCAAGGTGCTACTTGCCCCGCTCCTGTGTCAGGTAAGTTATGGGCTCACCATAGCCCGTGCTACTTGCCCCGCTCCTGTGCCAGGTAAGTCCACTACGGGCTCACCATAGCCCGCGCTACTTGCCCCGCTCCTGTGCCAGGTAAGTCCACTACGGGCTCACCATACCCCGAGCTACTTGCCCCGCTCCTGTGCCAGGTAAGTCCACTATGGGCTCACCATAGCCCGTGACTTTGAGGGGTTGAGTTTGATCCCAATCTGTTTTGCCTCTTTACTGATGCAGTCTAAGCATTTGGGTGCAAGGCGCGCCGCATCCCTTCCTTTTATGACGATGACAAAGTCGTCCGCGTAGTTTAGCAGCCTGCAGTGATGTGGAACTTTCAACCTCATTATTCTTTCCATTAAACAGTTGAAGAGAAGAGGGCTGAGAATACCTCCTTGCGGTGTACCATTTTCATGTCTTTTGTACTCAGAGACTGTGCCATGAAGTTTTACTCTTGCTTCTCTGTTTATGAGACAGTTTTTGGTCCAGGACAGCAGGTTGCCTCTGACCTCTTTGTCAATGAGGCAGCAGAGAATAGCTGGGGCGCTAGCCAGTTAAAAGGCTTTTTCGAGGTCCAGGAATATCAGCATTCCTGGTCTGTCATTCAAGTGGGCTAACAGAGTTGTAATACATTCCACTGTGCCAACCCCTCTTCTATAGGCATACATATCATGGTGCAGTTTAGGCATTTTCCACTCCAGTCTGTTGAGTGTCATTCTGTCAGCCGTCTTGGCTGCACAGCTTTGGAGAAAGATGGGCCTGGGATTAGCTGGATCTTTGGGTTTTGGGATCGGCACTATGTCTGCTCTATTCCAAGCAGAAGGTCTAGTTTGAGAAGTCCAGGCTAAATTAATTAACCTTAGGTATGCAGCGTCTCCCTCTGGGCCGAGGTTTCTAATAATTTTATAGGTTATTTTGTCGGCTCCAGGGGATGTATCCTTGGAGTTTTTCTTAGCCCGATTGAGCTCATCCAGTGTGAAGGGGGCATTAGTGTCAGAAACTTCTTCACATGCTGTAAGGATTCTGTGCCACCTTTCTTCCTCTAGTCCGGTCTGTACTGCTAATACATCTATTTTATTTTATTTTATTTTATTTATGCATATACAAGAATGTACATAAGGAATGTGAGGATACAAATATGGTAATTACAGTCTTGTAAAGCCACTAGCACGCGCCGCGTTTCGGGCAGGGGCATCTGGTGGAAGTTGATTGCTGGCTGCTCTCTCTGCAAACCTGGTTGCCAGTACTTCGGCTTCCTGTTGAGGATCCTTGGGGTGTGGAGCTTTAGGTGTTTTATTCCCTTTGGCCCGGTGAATTTGCTGCCACATCTCTCCGAGAGAGGTGTGTTCATTCAAGTGTGAACACCATTTCAGCCACTTTTGTTCTTTTATTTGTCTGGTCTCTCGATGTACATGTTCCTTGACCTCACAAACTAAGATCCTGTTGCGGTCACTTGGCTGCTTTTTGTATAGCTTTCTTGTTCTGTTGAGTCTATGGTTGAGTTCTTTGACACGTTCGCAATAGTACCAATGATCTTTATGGTGTCCGGTGGACTGTTTTTTCAGTGGGATTGAGTGGTTGGCTGCACTTTGAATCGCTTTGACAAATTCTTGTTCTGCCTGATTAATGTCTTCGGGAAGATCATAGTTTCTTTGCCACTCTGAAATGAGGTTTTGAAATCGGTGCCAGTTTGCTAAAGCAAAGTTCCAGGCTTCAGATGGAGGCGGAGGTGGGGTGGGTAGGTCTAACTGAAGATCAATTTGGACCCCATAGTGGTCGCTTGTCAGTGTGGGCTCAACTGACCATGTTGCTGCATCTCTTAGGGAGGCTGAAACGAAGGTTAGGTCTAATCTGCCTCCTTGGATGTGGGTAGGTTCATTCTTGTTTAGGATTTGTATTTCTGGAAGCTGGTCCAGTAGATGTGTAATGTGTATGCTGGCTTCATTTGTTTTATTCGAGCCCAGTGCCAATCGATGATGGGCATTAAAATCTCCACAAATGATTATGTTTGTTGTTGTCGCGTGTCCAAATAACACAGAGAGATCCATTTCGGCTTGTGGAGACCTGTACACATTGAACACTTCAAGTTTGTCGTGTCTTAGCTCAATGGTCGAGCCGGTCGGCCGAGCGGACAGCACGCTGGACTTGTGATCCTGTGGTCCTGGGTTCGATCCCAGGCGCCGGCGAGAAACAATGGGTAGAGTTTCTTTCACCCTATGCCCCTGTTACCTAGCAGTAAAATAGGTACCTGGGTGTTAGTCAGCTGTCACGGGCTGCTTCCTGGGGGGTGGAGGCCTGGTCGAGGACCGGGCCGCGGGGACACTAAAAAGCCCCGAAATCATGTCAAGATAGTCAAGATATGGTGACTCCCATTACCTCTGTCCCTGCTCCACAATTGGGTGGGCTGGTTATGGATTTGGAGATCAGGTCACATTTTACATAGATTGCAAATCCCCTGGATTGCCCATTGATCCATGGAAGGAAGAAGCCTCGATAGCCTGAGATTTTAGGTTCTAATCCGGCTCGAAGCAAGCTCTCCTGTAGTATCAGGATGTCTATGCCCTTGGTTGCTGCTATGCATTGCAAGTGTTGCAATTTAGTGCGCAGTCCTTGCGCATTCCATTGCAGGATCTTTAGAATTCTAGGTTCTTGGAATTTGCTGATAATTCCATGGTATCCATGGAGTCTGATGAACACGCCATGGAAGTTGCAATTGGTGTAAAGGTTCTTAGTGGACCTGAAATTGTCTTCAGAGTCTCTGTGGTTTGCTTGATTCCATGTGAAGACAGCAGACTTTCGATCAACTCAGTGACCAAAGTTTTGAGCATTGGCCAGAGAGCGTCCAGTTCAGTGGGAGCATTATTTAATGTTGTGCAGGTTAGGGGCCTAGTGGCTTTTAGACCCTTCTCGGTGGAAACTTTGGCACTGGAATTGCTACTCCTATTGGCCCCAGTGTGCTTGCTGGATGAAATGGGAGGCCGACTGCTTTGAACATGATTCTTGTGTCCTCCATCTTTCTTTTTGTCCTGTACTGTCTTCTCACCCTTCACCATGGCCGATGGTGATGGGCCGTGTGCCTCCTCTTCCTGAATGGGTAGACCCCACGCAGTTTTAGTGGGCATGGGAGCTGGTATTCGTTTTGGTGGGGGTTTCGGCTCCGCTGTAGGCGTGGTGGGGTTCGTTTGAAGCCTTTTGAGCCTTTCAGGGCATTTCAAGTTCCAGGCATGATGTGCCTTGGAACAATTTGGGCATTTTGCCTGAACAGGGTGGTTTGCCTTGAATTTATCAATACATGTTTTTGTATCATGGGGCTGGCTGCAGACTCCGCACCTCACTGGGCGTTGGCAGCCATCTTTGTGATGCCCAAATCTCTGACATCTAAAGCATCTTAGGGGTTCTGGGGTGTAAGGCCTGTGTTGGAACACACCCCAGATTCCAAGGTCAAGTTTCTCCGGGATCCGTCCTCTTACTGTGAGAAGGACTTGTCGAGTTTCTTGTTTTGTGGTTCGTACTTGGCATCTCTCTGCTGACACCACATAGTTCAGCTTTTCGAGATGGCCAAGGAACTTACATATCTCTGATTTGTTTATATCTACATTTGAGTGAGGTGGATGGGGTGAGGTGGCATTAATAGGGTATTAATTTCATCAACACAAGACAAGACAATACCCCCTATTAGACTATTTTACAGGAACTTATTTTCCACCACTCATAAAACGGAGGAAAGGGTCCTGAAAGATATTGTTAATAGAAACGTTATCCCTACAGACAAAAATCAGAGGATACAACTGACGATTTACTATAAAACCAGAAAAACGGCCAGCCTACTCATGAGAAACTCTCCAGACACAAAGCAGAACGCTTTAAAAGAGACCAACGTTGTCTATGCCTTCAAATGCCCTCTTGGGGACTGTAAGCTCCAAAAAACCCAGTATATAGGCAAGACAACAACATCTCATTCTAGGCGTTTAACGATGCATAAGCAACAGGGCTCCATTAAGGAACATTTAATCTCTTCCCACAACCAAACCATCGCCAGAGAAATCCTAGTAAACAACACAGAAATCATCGATAGATACAGTGATAGCAGGCGGCTTGACGTTTGCGAGGCACTACACATTAAAAAGTCAAAACCAACAATCAACAGCCAATTAATGCACAACTATATTCTAACCACCTCAAGACTCCGCTCCAATATAGAAGCATCAAGAAATATGGACCAATAGGCTTTCTACAATCACTTCCATTCAATACCCATTGTTTCGTGTTGTGTCTTGTGTTGATGAAATTAATACCCTATTAATGCCACCTCACCCCATCCACCTCACTCAAATGTAGATATAAACAAATCGGAGATGTGTAAGTTCTATTCAGTTGTGTATGGGTAAACTAAAGTCTTTGAAAATGTAATAAGTTTTACGAAACAAGCTCAAGTGTCGCGTCAGATTAGAAATAAAAATGAATTTTGGAGAATTGATTTTTGAATTACCACCAACAGTGAAAAGAAATTTACGAAAGATAGAGAAAATTCGTGTTAGAATTATTAATCTTACTTTTTCGGTCATATTAAATAAAATATGTCTACAGGAAAGACTGCTACCAAAATATATTAATATATATATATATATATATATATATATATATATATATATATATATATATATATATATATATATATATATATATATATAAATATATATATATATATATATATATATATATATATATATATATATATATATATATATATATATATATATATATATATATATATATATATATATATAGCTGGAACACCGGATACCATTTTGGAGGATATAAGGAAAATCCAGGAGCAGGGTGCAGCCTTAGGCCTCATTCTCAATGCATCCAAATGTGAAATAATCTCCCGCAACCCAGACATCACTGGGCAAATACAAAATGTTCTTCAAGACATTCTCGCTGTCGAGCCACCGGACTGCACTCTCCTGGGTGCCCCCATTGGCCCACGAGCAAACGAGGTGGTCCTGGCTGCAAAAATCACTGACCTAAAGAGAATGCTGGACAGGATTGACAAGATTGATGCTCATGATGCTCTCTTTCTCCTCACAAGATGCCTGTCTCTCCCTAAGTTGACCTACTTTCTGAGCTGTTCTCCATCCTACAGCAGCCCTAAGTTAAATGTGTATGACACCCTTCTGAGGTCCACACTGGTGAAAGTCCTGAACCTGCCATTGGACGACTCTCAGTAGCAGCAAGCAACCCTTCCTGTAAGACTCGGGGGCCTTGGTGTCCGCACAGCCTCCCAAATTGCTCTACCAGCCGTCCTTTCCTCCTCCCACGCATCGCACGACCTCGTCAGAGATATTTTACCTGCAACCCTGAGAGATTCAGCAGGAATACACGATCCTGTTTTCACTGAATGTTCAAATCAGTGGGATGTTCTTGCAGCCCAAGCATCCATTATAGAGCCAACAAAACAACACAAACAGTCCGGCTGGGACCACCCTCTAGTGAAAAAAGTAGGTGATGCCATGCTCAGCGTTGCAACATCAGACAAGGAGAAAGCCCGCCTCAGAGCAGTGCGTGCCCCCCATGCAGGAGACTTACTCCTGGCAGTACCCATGTCAGCAATGGGCACGCGCCTAGATCCAGAATCCCTTCGTGTAGCAGTGGCCCTCCGCCTTGGTGCCCAATTCACACTGAATACAAGTGTATTTGCAACAGGGTGGAAGCCGACCAATACGGACTGCATGGGTTGCATTGCGGAAGCACAAAGGGCTGGCATGCAAGACACAACGAGGTCAATGACATCATCAAGAGAAGCCTCGTCTCAGCTAGGTGCCCAGCGGAGAGAGAACCTCGCATCCTAGGGGTCCAAAACCCGGATTTCCCCGCACTTCGCCCTGATGGCATCACCATATACTCATGTAAGGAGGGTAGACAGTTGGTGTGAGACTATACATGTGTATCCACCCTGGCTGACACCTATGTACACTTCGGAGCTGATCAAGCAGGTGGGGCGGCCAACCACAGAGAAACAGCAAAATCGCTCAAGTACAGGCGACTGGAAGGTCAATACCTCTTTGTTCCCATAGCGTCTGAGACGCATGCCCCTGGGGCAAGAGTGCCTTGGGATTTCTCAAGGAATTGGGTTCCAAGCTCATTGACGTCACCAGAGACCCAAGGGCTTCCAGTTTTTTGTTTCAGCGCCTCAGTGTGGCGATCCAGAGGGGAAATGCTTGCTGCGTCCTCGGTTCCTGTCCGGAAGCGGAGGAGCTTCAAGAGATCCATAACCTTTAGGCATTTGTCTTGTATGTTTTGTAACCTTTAAATACACAATAAAGCAAAAAAAACAAAAAAACAAAAGGAAAGGGGGTGGTAGGAGAAAAGCACACAGAAACTCTATTGGAGGGGACCCACATTCCCTCCAATGCGTTATGTGTGGTTTCCTCCGAGGCTATGGGTCCCCCTTCTTCCAGCCAGAGATATGTATATATATATATATATATATATATATATATATATATATATATATATATATATATATATATATATATATATATATATATATATATATATATTAGTATATTTTGGTAGCAGTCTTTCCTGTAGACATATATTATTAAATATGACCGAAAAAGTAAGATTAATAATTCTAACACGAATTTTCTCAATCTTTCGTACATTACGCTTCACTGTTGGAGGTAAATCAAAAATAAATTCTCCAAAATTCATTTTTATTTCTAGTCTGACGCGACACGGGCGCGTTTCGTAAAACTTATTACATTTTCAAAGACTTTTAGTTCACAAATACACAACTGAATAGAACTTACGTATCTCCGATTTTATATCTACATTTGAGTGAGGTGGGAGGGGTGATGTGGCATTAACACAAGACAGAACAAAAGGGGATATTAATAGGGTATTAAAAGTATCAACACAAGACAGAACACAAACAATGGGTATTGAATAGAAGTGTTTGTAGAAAGCCTATTGGTCCATATTTCTTGATGCTTCTATATTGGAGCGGAGTCTTGAGGTGGGTAGAATATAGTTGTGCAATAATTGGCTGTTGATTGCTGGTGTTGACTTCTTGATGTGTAGTGCCTCGCAAACGTCAAGCCGCCTGCTATCGCTGTATCTATCGATGATTTCTGTGTTGTTTACTAGGATTTCTCTGGCGATGGTTTGGTTGTGGGAAGAGATTATATGTTCCTTAATGGAGCCCTGTTGCTTATGCATCGTTAAACGCCTAGAAAGAGATGTTGTTGTCTTGCCTATATACTGGGTTTTTTGGAGCTTACAGTCCCCAAGTGGGCATTTGAAAGCATAGACGACGTTGGTCTCTTTTAAAGCGTTCTGTTTTGTGTCTGGAGAGTTTCTCATGAGTAGGCTGGCCGTTTTTCTGGTTTTATAGTAAATCGTCAGTTGTATCCTCTGATTTTTGTCTGTAGGGATAACGTTTCTATTAACAATATCTTTCAGGACCCTTTCCTCCGTTTTATGAGCTGTGGAAAAGAAGTTCCTGTAAAATAGTCTAATAGGGGGTATAGGTGTTGTGTTAGTTGTCTCTTCAGAGGTTGCATGGCTTTTCACTTTTCTTCTTATGATGTCTTCGACGAAACCATTGGAGAAGCCGTTATTGACTAGGACCTGCCTTACCCTACAGAGTTCTTCGTCGACTTGCTTCCATTCTGAGCTGTGGCTGAGAGCACGGTCGACATATGCGTTAACAACACTCCTCTTGTACCTGTCAGGGCAGTCGCTGTTGGCATTTAGGCACATTCCTATGTTTGTTTCCTTAGTGTAGACTGCAGTGTGGAAACCTCCGCCCTTTTCCATGACTGTTACATCTAGAAAGGGCAGCTTCCCATCCTTTTCCATCTCGTAAGTGAAACGCAGCACGGAACTCTGCTCAAATGCCTCCTTCAGCTCCTGCAGATGTCTGACATCAGGTACCTGTGTAAAAATGTCGTCAACATACCTGCAGTATATGGCCGGTTTCAAGTTCATGTCGGCTAAGACTTTTTGCTCGATGGTACCCATGTAGAAGTTTGCAAACAGGACACCTAGGGGAGAACCCATGGCGACCCCATCTACTTGCTTATACATGTGCCCATCCGGGCTCAAGAAGGGTGCCTCTTTAGTACAAGCTTGGAGTAGTTTCCTCAGAATATTTTCTGGTATGTCAAGATACCAGAAAATATTCTGAGGAAACTACTCCAAGCTTGTACTAAAGAGGCACTCTTCTTGAGCCCGGATGGGCACATGTATAAGCAAGTAGATGGGGTCGCCATGGGTTCTCCCCTAGGTGTCCTGTTTGCAAACTTCTACATGGGTACCATCGAGCAAAAAGTCTTAGTCGACATGAACTTGAAACCGGCCATATACTGCAGGTATGTTGACGACATTTTTACACAGGTACCTGATGTCAGACATCTGCAGGAGCTGAAGGAGGCATTTGAGCAGAGTTCCGTGCTGCGTTTCACTTACGAGATGGAAAAGGATGGGAAGCTGCCCTTTCTAGATGTAACAGTCATGGAAAAGGGCGGAGGTTTCCACACTGCAGTCTACACTAAGGAAACAAACATAGGAATGTGCCTAAATGCCAACAGCGACTGCCCTGACAGGTACAAGAGGAGTGTTGTTAACGCATATGTCGACTGTGCTCTCAGCCACAGCTCAGAATGGAAGCAAGTCGACGAAGAACTCTGTAGGGTAAGGCAGGTCCTAGTCAATAACGGCTTCTCCAATGGTTTCGTCGAAGACATCATAAGAAGGAAAGTGAAAAGCCATGCAACCTCTGAAGAGACAACTAACACAACACCTATACCCCCTATTAGACTATTTTACAGGAACTTCTTTTCCACAGCTCATAAAACGGAGGAAAGGGTCCTGAAAGATATTGTTAATAGAAACGTTATCCCTACAGACAAAAATCAGAGGATACAACTGACGATTTACTATAAAACCAGAAAAACGGCCAGCCTACTCATGAGAAACTCTCCAGACACAAAACAGAACGCTTTAAAAGAGACTAACGTCGTCTATGCTTTCAAATGCCCACTTGGGGACTGTAAGCTCCAAAAAACCCAGTATATAGGCAAGACAACAACATCTCTATCTAGGCGTTTAACGATGCATAAGCAACAGGGCTCCATTAAGGAACATATAATCTCTTCCCACAACCAAACCATCGCCAGAGAAATCCTAGTAAACAACACAGAAATCATCGATAGATACAGCGATAGCAGGCGGCTTGACGTTTGCGAGGCACTACACATCAAGAAGTCAACACCAGCAATCAACAGCCAATTATTGCACAACTATATTCTACCCACCTCAAGACTCCGCTCCAATATAGAAGCATCAAGAAATATGGACCAATAGGCTTTCTACAAACACTTCTATTCAATACCCATTGTTTGTGTTCTGTCTTGTGTTGATACTTTTAATACCCTATTAATATCCCCTTTTGTTCTGTCTTGTGTTAATGCCACATCACCCCTCCCACCTCACTCAAATGTAGATATAAAATCGGAGATACGTAAGTTCTATTCAGTTGTGTATTTGTGAACTAAAAGTCTTTGAAAATGTAATAAGTTTTACGTAACGCGCCCGTGTCGCGTCAGACTAGAAATAAAAATGAATTTTGGAGAATTTATTTTTGATTTACCTCCAACAGTGAAGCGTAATGTACGAAAGATTGAGAAAATTCGTGTTAGAATTATTAATCTTACTTTTTCGGTCATATTTAATAATATATATATATATATATATATATATATATATATATATATATATATATATATATATATATATATATATATATATATATATATATATATATATATACATACATAACTGAAAACTCCACACCCCAGAAGTGACTCAAACCCAGACCGCCAGGAGCACATTGCAACTGGTGGTGTACACGGTGCCTTAAACCACTCGACCATCAGTGACCGTACAAAAGGTGGTGACAGCCGAGGCTATTTGAACCACCAGCAGCAACGGCACTTTGATGGTAATCTTGGGCATAGCTATTTCATCAAATCACCTCATTTTAGTGGGGCCACGTGAGCAACACAAATGCGAACAAGCTTGAATGGTCCCCAAGCATACATGCAACTGAAAACTCCACACCTCAGAAGTGAACATGACATCTGGTGTCTGAAGCATGATATCTGATGTCTGAAGCATGATATCTGATGTTTGAAGCATGATATCTGGTGTCTGAAGCATGATATCTGGTGTCTGAAGCATGATATCTGATGTCTGAAGCATGATATCTGATGTTTGAAGCATGATATCTGGTGTCTGAAGCATGATATCTGGTGTCTGAAGCATGACATCAGATATATGAAGCATGACATCAGATATCTGAAGCATGACATCAGATATCTGAAGCATGATATCAGATGTCTGAAGTATGCCATTTGATATCTGAAGCATGACATCCGATATCTGAAGCATGACATCTGATGTCTGAAGCACGACATCAGATATCTGAAGCATGACATCAGATATCTGAAGCATGACATCAGATGTCTGAAGCATAACATCAGATATCTGAAGCATGACATCAGATGTCTGAAGCATAACATTAGATATCTGAAGCATGACATCAGATGTCTGAAGCATAACATTAGATATCTGAAGCATGACATCTGACATCTACTTGCTAACGCTTCAAGAAATAAATCACATTACCCTATCTGCTTTACTTCAGACATGCATGGATTTTTTCAGCTTAAGATATCTAAGTAATCACGACTCACAAAGCTGTCTCACATTGACGCTAGTTCAGCACTATGAATAATAATTAAGACTGTGTTTTTTTGCTCATGTCCAAAGATGATGTAAAATGAATACAGCCATATTTTCTGCATTTACAGAAGTACAGTATCTTAATAAGACCTCAGGATCCTCCTTCAGAAGTGCTTAGAACCTATTTTGGATTCTTAATCCTCTCGTTCGGAATGAGGGTAATGGCGTCAACTCTAATGACATCTTTCGCATGTTAAAATCACGTCAACAACACCCTCGCGAAAATGACATTTCATATTAACAACAAAGGATATTAAAGTGATGCGATACAGAATTTCATTTTCGAATTGTCAACTTTTCTTTTTACGACTGGGTGAGTTTTCCCCATTTTTACGTCGCCTGGTCAGATATATATAACATCGATGTAATTATTATGAAGAAATTGACTTTCAGTGGCAATTACTTAATGTTCATGTTAATGGGAAAATGTATAGCATCTTTGTAGTGTACATCGTGTGTGTGTAGAGTAAATGGAAACCCAAGTGTAGACTAAATGAGTTGGCAACCTCGAACCCGTGTGTGATAGTGATCTTTGAACTCAGGCTCTTGGACGCAGGTTCGAATCCTCGTCACGGCCCTTGTGGATTTGCTCATTTGAACCCAGTCGTCAGCTCACTACTAAAAATGTACTAAAACAAATGCAAATCGCCAAATCAGAATTTATGAATCAATCATTTCTGCTTATATGAATGATAATCAAATAATAATTCATGTATAATAATTTGTAAATTGAGAAAATAGTTACGTCAACTGGGATAACGAGGATTGCGATAATTACACAGGTGATTACAATACTATGATAATTACACCGGTGATTACGATACTATGATAATTACACCGGTGATTACGATACTATGATAACGAGTAATGATAATTAGATGATGATAATTACGATGAGTTACTACTATAAATAAAATGACTGCCAGGATAACTACGATAATTATAACTCATATATGATATATGATTATATATGATTTCCAATCGGAAGTGGAGGCATGTTGTAATTGTTGTAATTATTAGGACGCGGTAATTGTGCCAATGGTGTTAGTAGTTGTTGTTGTTATTGCTACGTTAATGACTTGGTGGTAGAGGGATGGTGGTGGTTGTGGTGGAATAATGGTGGTAGTGTTTAGTTTTGGTTGTGGTGTTGGTGTATGTCTTCATTGAGGTGTTGTAGGCCTAATTTAGCAATTTACACAGCCTAGCTGTGGTGAAATTAACACAGCCTAGCTATGGTGAAATTAACACAGCCTAGCTATGGTGAAATTAACACAGCCTAGCTATGGTGAAATTAACACAGCCTATCTATGGTGAAATTTACACAGCCTAGCTATGGTGAAATTTACACAGTCTAGCTATGGTGAAACTACACTCCCTCACCATACAACACTCTCCCTCACCATACAACACTCTCCCTCACCATACAACACTCTCCCTCACCATACAACACTCTCCCTCACCATACAACACTCTCCCTCACCATACAACACTCTCCCTCACCATACAACACTCTCCCTCACCATACAACACTCTCCCTCACCGTACAACACTCTCCCTCACCGTACAACACTCTCCCTCACCATACAACACTCTCCCTCATTACACTCACAAATCCACTTTCATAACATACACAATCTCCTGATCATCTCAGCCAGCCATCCTGTTTAATTACCAATCTCTTCATTTCCGTTCGAGACATATAAATCCTGCACAATGCTTTTCATGTAATATAGAATAAACATAACAAATTATGATGCATTAAACACAAATTTAACAATTTATTCATTCTAATTTAATTTAAAAAGAGTTAATTGTGACCTACGACTGAGATAAACAAATGTAGTGTAGTGAAGTGTATTGTAGTGTATTGTAGTGTAGTGTATTGTAGTGTAGTGTAGTGTAGTGTAGTGTAGTGTAGTGTATTGTAGTGTAGTGAAGTGTATTGTAGTGTAGTGTATTGTAGTGTAGCGTATTGTAGTGTAGCGTATTGTAGTGTAGTGTATTGTAGTGTAGTGTATTGTAGTGTAGTGTATTGTAGTGTAGTGTAGTGTATTGCAGTGTAGTGTAGTGTATTGTAGTGTAGTGTATTGTAGTGTAGTGTATTGTAGTGTAGTGTAGTGTAGCGTATTGTAGTGTAGTGTATTGTAGTGTAGCGTATTGTAGTGTAGCGTATTGTAGTGTAGTGTATTGTAGTGTAGTGTATTGTAGTGTAGTGTATTGTAGTGTAGTGTATTGTAGTGTAGTGTAGTGAAGTGTAGTGTAGTGTAGTGTAGTGTAGTGTAGTGTAGTGTAGTGTAGTGAAGCGTATTGTAGTGTAGTGTATTGTAGTGCAGCGTAGTGTATTGTAGTGTAGTGTAGTGTAGTGTAGTGTAGTGTAGTGAAGCGTATTGTAATGTAGTGTAGTGTAGTGTAGTGAAGTGTATTGTAGTGTAGCATATTGTAGTGTAGTGCAGTGTAGTGTATTGTATTGTAGTGTAGTGTAGTGTATTGTAGTGTAGTGTAGTGAAGCGTATTGTAGTGTAGTGTAGTGTAGTGAAGTGTATTGTAGTGTAGCGTATTGTAGTGTAGCGTATTGTAGTGTATTGTAGTGTAGTGTATTGTAGTGTAGTGTAGTGAAGTGTATTGTAGTGTAGCGTATTGTAGTGAAGTGTATTGTAGTGTAGCGTATTGTAGTGTAGCGTAGTGTATTGTAGTGTAGTGTAGTGTATTGTAATGTAGTGTTGTGTATTGTAGTGTAGCGTATTGCAGTGAAGTGTATTGTAGTGTAGCGTATTGTAGTGTAGCGTATTGTAGTGTAGTGTATTGTAGTGTAGTGTAGTGAATTAGTGTATTGTAGTGTAGCGTATTGTAGTGTAGCGTATTGTAGTGAAGCGTATTGTAGTTTAGTGTATTGTAGTGTAGTGTATTGTAGTGTAGTGTAGTGTATTGCAGTGTAGTGTAGTGTATTGTAGTGTAGTGTATTGTAGTGTAGTGTATTGTAGTGTAGTGTAGCGTATTGTAGTGTAGTGTATTGTAGTGTAGTGTATTGTAGTGTAGCGTATTGTAGTGTAGTGTATTGTAGTATAGTGTATTGTAGTGTAGTGTATTGTAGTGTAGTGTATTGTAGTGTAGTGTAGTGAAGTGTAGTGTAGTGTAGTGTAGTGTATTGTAGTGTAGTGTAGTGTAGTGTAGTGTAGTGAAGCGTACTGTAGTGTAGTGTACTTGTAGTGTAGCGTAGTGTATTGTAGTGTAGTGTAGTGTAGTGTAATGTAGTGTAGTGAAGCGTATTGTAATGTAGTGTAGTGTAGTGTAGTGAAGTGTATTGTAGTGTAGCATATTGTAGTGTAGTGTAGTGTAGTGAAGTGTATTGTATTGTAGCGTATTGTAGTGAAGTGTATTGTAGTGTAGCGTATTGTAGTGTAGCGTAGTGTATTGTAGTGTCGTGTATTGTAATGTAGTGTAGCGTATTGTAGTGTAGTGTATTGTAGTGTAGTGTATTGTAGTGTAGTGTAGTGAAGTGTATTGTAGTGTAGCGTATTGTAGTGTAGTGTATTGTAATGTAGTGTAGTGTAGTGTAGTGTAGTGAAGTGTATTGTAGTGTAGCGTATTGTAGTGTAGTGTATTGTAGTGTAGTGTAGTGTAGTGTAGTGAAGTGTATTGTAGTGTAGCGTATTGTAGTGTAGTGTAGTGTAGTGTAGTGTAGTGTATTGTAGTGTAGTGTAGTGTAGTGAAGTGTATTGTAGTGTAGCGTATTGTAGTGTAGTGTATTGTAGTGTAGTGTAGCGTATTGTAGTGTAGTGTATTGTAGTGTAGTGTAGTGTAGTGTAGCGTATTGTAGTGTAGTGTAGTGTAGTGTAGTGTAGTGAAGTGTATTGTAGTGTAGCGTATTGTAGTGAAGTGTATTGTAGTGTAGCGTATTGTAGTGTAGCGTAGTGTATTGTAGTGTAGTGTAGTGTAGTGTAGTGTAGTGTAGTGTATTGTAGTGTAGTGTAGTGTAGTGAAGTGTATTGTAGTGTAGCGTATTGTAGTGAAGTGTATTGTAGTGTAGCGTATTGTAGTGTAGCGTATTGTAGTGTAGTGTATTGTAGTGTAGTGTAGTGTAGTGTTACGATTGAGATGTTTTGACTAGCGATACTAGCATTAATCGTTCTCACAACTGTACTCAAGTTGATGGTTGTAGGTCATCAACTTGATGTTACAGAAGTTAGAGCCCCGCTCCTGTGCCAGGTAAGTCCACTACGGGCTCACCATATCCCGTGCTACTTAGAACTTTTTGTTCCCAGTAGCTGAATCTTAAATAGCTAAGCCAATATGACTATATAGCACTGGGAAGGGATCAGGATAAGGATTTGGGATGGGATGGAGGGAAAGGAATGGTGGCCCAACCACTTGTGGACGGTCGGGGATTGAACGCCGACCTGCATGAAGCGAGACCGTCGCTCTACCGTCCGGCCCAAGTGGTTGGAACGGATGCAGGAAAGGTACCCAACGACTTGGACCATCGGGGATCGAACAGTGATCAATGCAAGAAGGGAGAGCATCACCTCCCAATCAGCCTAAGTGGAAAGTGGTAAAATACTCCATACTGCATGTCCCAAAAGGATTAAATAATTATATTCCCTGATTATAATGAATCTTGAGTTATATTTCTAATAATTCTGCCTATATCATCAATTGTATTTATTTATGTTTTTTGTTTATTAAAACTCTCTGAGGGAAAGTAAACTTGAGTGTTGACCTTGCACCATTAAGCCGTAAACTTGAGTGTTGACCTTGCAGCATTAAGCCGTAAATGAACACAAAAGCCAGACTTGACCAAACATTTATGGAGTTACAACACGTGCACATCTTCCCCTCAACATGGCCGCTTGGTTTACATAAATTAAACAGTCTATGAGCTTCCAAGTTACGGGCTCACCATAGCCCGTGCTACATGGACACTTCGTTCTGAGTAGCTAAATCTGAAACAACAAACAACGAGCTTCGAAACTTCACCACCTAAGGGGTGTTATTGTTGTAAACAACCTCGTATAGTGCTTCAGAGGTAAATAGCTGTTTAATAAATGTAATCTAAGCGGAGATGAACAGGTTTCGTAACTGCTTGTTGAATGGTAGCCCAGAGTGACGGGGGGGGGGGGGGAACAGACATAAACACACACACCAGTCCGGGTGAAAGTGGAACATATCAGTGGGGTAATTAGTGACGTAATATGTAGATCAGTAACAGCAGCACACACATATATATGTACACTGTGTACTCACCTAATTGTACTCGCGGGGGTAGAGCTGTGGCTCTTTGGTCCCGCCTCTCAACTGTCAGTCAACTGGGTCAGTAACTGTGGGCGCACACACACTCACATACAGTTTTTTGTCTCGTACTGTCATCTTCTTGAGGTTATCTTGAGATGATTTCGGGGCTTACCATCCCCGGTCCTCGACCAGGCCTCCTTTTTGTTACACATCCCCAGGAAGCAGCCCGTAGCTACAGCTGTCTAACTCCCATGTACCTATTTACTGCTAGGTGAACAGGGACATCAGGATGAAAGGAACTCTGCCCATTTGTCCCCGCCAGGGATCGAACCCGGAACCTCAGGACTACGAATCCCGAGCGCTGTCCACTCAGCCGTCAGCCCCTGTCAAAGAATATTCCGTTTTGGTGAGTTTCCCTGTCTTGGAGTGACAGGTAAACTCTCCATTGTTCATCGGCACCAGTACTATACGAATACGCAAACCATATATGGTTAAATGAACAAATCCACAAGGGCCGTGACGAGGATTCGAACTTACGTCCGAGAGCATCCCAGACGCTGGGATGGTTCACCTAGTGTACATTTGTGTACTGTTGGTGAATAGGCCTATGCTAAGCCTAGAGTTTGAGCTCCAGGCATGCAAAACTCAACCACTTAGGCTGGACGGTAGAGTGACGGTCTCGCTTCATGCAGGTCAGCGTTCAATCCCCGACCATCCAAATGGTTGAGCACCATTCCTTTCCCCCCGTCCCATCCTGTATCCTTATCCTGACTCCTTACCAGTACTATATAGTCGTAATGGCTTGGCGCTTTTCCCCTGATAATTCCTTCCTTCCGTCAGACATGCAAGCCTCTCAGCTTGGGTGGCAGCATCTCAGACTTGCTATTCCTGTACCAACCCGTCCTCTTAAAAATAACGTCACTTTTGGCTGGTATGCGTGGCGCTATGGCCAAATTTGGACGCAATTTGAAATGAAATCGACTCACAAAAGTGACGTACTGTTCCGTTTTCTGTTTGAGTCGTCCGGCCTACTCGGACAGGTTAGGAGAGTAAACTTTCGTACACTTCATCTCTATAATCTTAGATCCCAATGACGGTGTAATGCTGCACTTTCCCCCACCTCATGTCCCCCACTACCGGGGGACATGAGGTGGAGGTGATTACCGGGGGACATGACAATGCTATAATTACTGGAAATCTAAGAATTAACTTACGGGCTCACCATAGCCCGTGCTACATGGACACTGAGTAGCTAAATCTGAAACAACAACAAATAAGAATTAAGGTAACTATAGAAGGCCCCATATTGGCTCATAAACGGCAGATCCTATTTACGTTCACCCAAAATCCTATATGTCTAACCTTCGCTTGAAACAATACAGGGATCCCGAGTCTATAATCTTTCCCGGAAATTTGCTCCATATATCAACAAGGCTAAAACACCCACAATATCCAAACTGACCCCATTGTCTAGGGGGAAAAATTGAGAAAGGTCATAATGATTAAGACAAAACTTACACTGCATGATAAGGCCCGCAGCTTGATAATAAAAGATAGGAAAAAAAGTACAAAAGTTAAAATCAGATGAGGTTATGCCCACATGTAAGGAGCGCGTCTTATGCAGGCGATGAGTCACAATAACGTGGCTGAAGTATGTTGACCAGACCACACACTAGAAGGTGAAGGGACGACAACGTTTCGGTCCGTCCTGGACCATTCTCAAGTCGATTGTCTCCTCATCCATGGCATTACATGCGTACACCATAAGGCTGAGGTAAAACAATCGACTTGAGAATGGTCCAGGACGGACCGAAACGTCGTCGTCCCTTCTTCACCTTGTAGTGTGTGGTGTGGTCAAGGAGCGTGTCTTATCTGGGCGTGGCTTGTGAGTGCCACCGTGACGGGGCCAGACATAAACTCCCTCACACCCAAAAATGGTAAAGGTCCGTGACATTAATGGCTTCGACGCGATAAATGTCCGCTTGCCGTTCCAAAGCACCCACAGAAAACGGAACCACACGGCCTCACAGCACCGCAAGGGGCTCCAATGGCCTGTTTTCGGGATTGTTTAGGCTCGTGGTTAGCTTGAGTCTGGTCTCCAGGCCAAAATATGTATCCCCCAACAACCTGAGTACTCTTTATTTTCTTCTCCGAGGCTATGGGTCCCTACACTTGCACAAGAGGTGGTACCCCTTTTTATCCCAACATGTAAAACTAACAAAATGGAGAGTTTCTTTTTAATTTGGTTTCACCATAGACGTGGCCATTCATTTATACAACGACAACCAACATATATATATATATACATTTTCTTCTGTCCTCCATGGACAGAGTTAGAGATCTGTTCTACATATAGTGGAGTGAGTTATCAAGTGCTCAACCAAAGGTTATCTTCTTGAGGTTATCTTGAGATGATTTCGGGGCTTAGCGTTCCCGCGGCCCGGTCCGCGACTACAGGTGACTGTAGTGATTGTTCAAGTTCAAGTATGTTTATTGAGACAAGAAAAAAATACATCTCAAAGGAATAGAGTAGCTTAGGCTATTTCTACCCCCCCCCCCTCCCCCCTTTTTGGAACACTTGGTCCGTTCCCAACAAACATGGTTGGAGAACTGCTGCTGTACATAGTAAGTTATTGAACACTTGACCACAAGGTGATCGGCTTTGTCGAACACCTTCACTGTTCGCGCTGTTCACCCAGCTTGGGCACCTGGTTGTAAACCGTTCAGCAGATGATGTTTCAGGGAAGACTAGCAGAGTAACCTTTAAAGTGAGTTATGGAATGGGAAAGGTTCTAAGTTCCTGAGGATAACATCCCAGCAAACACAAATCATCTACACAACGTTCGCCTATCTCTTCCCATAGTTGTCCCAGCAAACAATTTTAGGTTGCCACAACATATCTGGAAAGTATTTGTAAGGATTGGAAACGTTTGTTTTATCGTATCAGATACAATATTGTGTGTGGACTTAAATAGGTTTCCAAAACTTATAACCAAAACCTACGTATCTAACACTAATTTGAGATGTTGTGGCAACTTTACAATCCTAACCTGAATCATTCATAATCCATTCATATACCAATATGAATCTCTTATGAAAGGTTTGAGCCTATAATCTGAACCCTTTTCACATCTTTGTGTTTAAAGTTAAATTTCTTGAAATTAAATTATATTTTATATTATATTATTTTTATTATATTTTATATTATATTATTATTTTCAATTTAAATATTAAAACCAATTTAAGGGTAAAAAAAATCTAATAATTTCTATTTCTTTTATTATTTACTAACAATTATAATTATTTACTAACGGAGAGAGGGGAGGCTGTACGGCGGAGAGTGGCAGCTGTGGCGGACAGTGGTGGATAGTGGCGGCGGGCGGACAGTGGCGGCGGGTGGACAGTGGCGGCGGCGGGCGGACAGTGGCGGCGGGCGGACAGTGGCGGCGGTGGCGGCGGTGGCGGCGGGCGGACAGTGGCGGCGGTGGCGGATAGTGGCGGCGGGCGGACAGTGACGGCGGGCGGACAGTGGCGGCGGTGGCGGATAGTGGCGGCAGTGGCGGATAGTGGTGGTGGGCGGACCGTGGCGGCTGTGGCGGCGCTGGTGGACAGTGGCGGCGGGCGGACAGTGGCGGCGGCGGGCGGACAGCGGCGGCGGCGGGCGTACAGTGGCGGCGGCGGGCGGACAGTGGAGGCGGCGGGCGGACAGTGGTGGCGGCGGGCGAACAGTGGCGGCGACGGGCGGACAGTGGTGGCGGCGGGCGGACAGTGGTGGCGGCGGGCGGACAGTGGTGGCGGCGGGCGGACAGTGGTGGCAGCGGGCGGACAGTGGTGGCGGTGGCAGACAGTGGTGGCGGTGGCAGACAGTGGTGGCGGTGGCAGACAGTGGTGGCGGTGGCGGACAGTGGTAGCAGTGGCGGATAGTGGCAGCGGGCGGACAGTGGCGGCGGGCGGACAGTGGCGGCGGTGGCGGATAGTGGCGGCGGGCGGACAGTGGCGGCGGGCGGACAGTGGCGGCGGTGGCGGATAGTGGCGGCGGGCGGACAGTGGTGGTGGTGGCGGATAGTGGCGGCGGGTGGACAGGGCGGCGGCGGGCGGACAGTGGCGGCGGGCGGACAGTGGTGGCGGGCGGACAGTGGCGGCGGTGACGGATAGTGGCAGCGGGCGGAGAGTGGCGGCGGGCGGACAGTGGCGGCGGCGGGCGGACAGTGGCGGCGGCGGGCGGACAGTGGCGGCGGCGGGCGGACAGTGGTGGCGGCGGGCGGACAGTGGTGGCGGCGGGTGGACAGTGGTGGCGGTGGCGGACAGTGGTGGCGGCGGGCGGACAGTGGTGGCGGCGGGCGGACAGTGGTGGCGGTGGGCGGACAGTGGTGGCGGTGGTGGACAGTGGTGGCGGTGGCGGACAGTGGTGGCGGTGGCGGACAGTGGCGGACAGTGGCGGACAGTGGCGGCGGTGGCGGACAGTGGCGGCGGTGGCGGACAGTGGCGGCGGTGGCGGACAGTGGCGGCGGTGGCGGACAGTGGCGGCGGTGGCGGACAGTGGCGGCGGTGGCGGACACTGGCGGCTGTGTCTGGCGGTGGTGGGGGGCGGTGGCGGGCGGTGGCGGGCGGCGGTGGCGGGCGTCGGCGGCTGTGATGAGTGGTGGCGGCTGTGGTGGGTGGTGGTGGTGGTGGGTGGTGGTGGCTGGCGGTGGTGGGTGGTGGCGGCGGTGGTGGTGGTGGGTGGTGGTGGCGGCGGCGGCTGGTGGTGGTGGGTGGTGGCGGCGGGTGGTGGGTGGTGGCGGCTGTGGTGGGAGGTGGCGATCGGCGGTGGTGGGGGCTGGTGGCGGCTGGCGGTGGCGGCTTGCGGTGGCGACTGTGGCAACGGGCGGTGACGGCTGATAGCGGGCGGTGGTGGCGGCTGGTGGCAGGTGGTAATGGCGGTGGTGGCGGCTGGTGGTGGCGGCTGGTGGCGGGCGGTGGCAGCTGGTGGCGGCTGGTGGTGAAGGCTGGTGGCAGCTGATGGCGGCTGGTGGTGGCGGTGATGGCGGCTGGTGGTGGCGGCTGGCGGTGGCGACTGTGGCAACGGGCGGTGGCGGCTGATGGCGGGCGGTGGTGGCGGCTGGTGGTGGTGGCAGCTGGTGGCGGCTGGTGGTGGCGGCTGGTGGTGGTGGCAGCTGGTGGCGGCTGGTGGCGGTGATGGCGGCTGGTGGTGGTGGTGGTGGTGATGGCGGCTGGTGGCGGGCGGTGGCGGGCGGTGGCGGCTTGTGGCGGCTGGTGGTGGCGGCGGTGGTGGGTGGTGGTGGTGGTGGGTGGTGGTGGCGGCGGTGGTGGGTGGTGGTGGCGGCGGTGGTGGGTGGTGGCGGTGGTGTCGGCGGCTGTGGTGGGTGGTGCTGGTGGCGGCGGCGGCTGTGGTGGGTGGTGGCGGCGGTGATGGGTGGTGGCGGCGGTGGTGGTGGGTGGTGGTGGCGGCGGCGGTGATGGGTGGTGGCGGCGGTGGTGGTGGGTGGTGGTGGCGGCGGCGGCTGGTGGTGGTGGGTGGTGGCGGAGGGTGGCGGTGGTGGGTGGCGGTGGCTGATGGCGGGTGGCGGCTGGTGGCGGTGGGTGGTGGCGGCGGGTGGTGGCGGCGGGTGGTGGGTGGCGGGTGGTGGGTGGCGGTGACTGGTGGCGGGTGGCGGCTGGTGGTGGGTGGTGGCGGGTGGCGGCTGGTGGTGGGTGGTGGCGGGTGGCGGCTGGTGGTGGGTGGTGGGTGGTGGCGGGTGGCGGCTGGTGGTGGGTGGCGGAGGGTGGCGGCTGGTGGCGGCCAGCTGGGACACACCCTTCACCACTGAAGGTCTGAGCATAACTAACCATGTCTCTCTCACCACCAGAACAGTGTTGCCAGCTCGCGCTCTCAAATGTTTCCTTCAAAGATTGTATATTATCTTAGAACAACAAGTTTGATTATCAAGGAAATAATGCATATATTATTGTCACATTAATACTGTGCAATATCTTATTACATTCCTGCTAAATAATTATAATTTGAAACAGGACAAAAAATCCAACATATATATAAAAACCAACATTAGAGATCACGAGGCCTAGGCCTAGGCCTATCTGTGACCACACATCCTGCTTTGCTGGCAGGTACTTACAACAGGTACTACTGTTACCCTCTCACACCTCACACTCTTAACTCTCTCATAATCACTCTCACTCTCAATCACTCTTACGCACTATTACTCACTCTTACTCTCAATCACTCTTACACACTATTACTCACTCTTACTCTCGATCACTCTTACGCACTATTACTCACTCTTACTCTCAGTCATCCTTACTCACTCTCATACTCACTCTTACTCTGTCACTCTTACTCTGTCACTCTTACTCTCTGTCACTCTTACTCTCTGTCACTCTTACTCTCTGTCACTCTTACTCTGTCACTCTTACTCTGTCACTCTTACTCTCTGTCACTCTTACTCTCTGTCACTCTTACTCTCTGTCACTCTTACTCTCTGTCACTCTTACTCTGTCATTCTTACTCACTCTCAGTCACCCTTACCCATTCATACTCACTCTCTCACTCTTACTCTCATACTCTTACTCTCAATTACTCTTACTCTCAATCACTCTTACTCCCAATCACTCCTACTCCCAATCACTCCTACTCTCAATCACTCCTACTCTCATTCTTACTCTTACTCTTACTCCCAATCACTCTTACTCTCAATCACTCTTATTCTCATTCTTACTCTTATTCTCATTCTTACTCTTACTCTCACTCTTACTCTTACTCCCAATCACTCTTACTCCCAATCACTCTTACTCTCAATCACTCTTACTCTCAATCACTCTTACTCTCAATCACTCTTACTCGCATTCTTACTCTTACTCACTCTTACTCTCAATCACTCTTATTCTCATTCTTACTCCTACTCCCAATCACTCTTACTCCCAATCACTCTTACTCTCAATCACTCTTACTCCCAATCACTCTTACTCTCAATCACTCTTACTCTCAATCACTCTTACTCTCAATTACTCTTACTCTCACTCTAACTCTCAATCACTCTTATGTACTATTACTCACTCTTACTCTCAGTCATCCTTACTCACTCTTACTCTGTCACTCTTACTCTCTGTCACTCTTACTCTCTGTCACTCTTACTCTGCCACTCTTACTCTATCACTCTTACTCTCTGTCACTCTTACTCTCTGTCACTCTTACTCTCTGTCACTCTTACTCTCTGTCACTCTTACTCTCTGTCACTCTTACTCTGTCACTCTTACTCACTCTCAGTCACCCTTACCCATTCATACTCACTCTCTCACTCTTACTCTCATACTCTTACTCTCAATTACTCTTACTCTCAATCACTCTTACTCCCAATCACTCCTACTCCCAATCACTCCTACTCTCAATCACTCCTACTCTCATTCTTACTCTTACTCTTACTCCCAATCACTCTTACTCTCAATCACTCTTATTCTCATTCTTACTCTTATTCTCATTCTTACTCTTACTCTCACTCTTACTCTTACTCCCAATCACTCTTACTCCCAATCACTCTTACTCTCAATCACTCTTACTCTCAATCACTCTTACTCTCAATCACTCTTACTCGCATTCTTACTCTTACTCACTCTTACTCTCAATCACTCTTATTCTCATTCTTACTCCTACTCCCAATCACTCTTACTCCCAATCACTCTTACTCTCAATCACTCTTACTCCCAATCACTCTTACTCTCAATCACTCTTACTCTCAATCACTCTTACTCTCAATTACTCTTACTCTCACTCTAACTCTCAATCACTCTTATGTACTATTACTCACTCTTACTCTCAGTCATCCTTACTCACTCTTACTCTGTCACTCTTACTCTCTGTCACTCTTACTCTGTCACTCTTACTCTGCCACTCTTACTCTATCACTCTTACTCTCTGTCACTCTTACTCTCTGTCACTCTTACTCTCTGTCACTCTTACTCTCTGTCACTCTTACTCTCTGTCACTCTTACTCTGTCACTCTTACTCACTCTCAGTCACCCTTACCCATTCATACTCACTCTCTCACTCTTACTCTCATACTCTTACTCTCAATTACTCTTACTCTCAATCACTCTTACTCCCAATCACTCCTACTCCCAATCACTCCTACTCTCAATCACTCCTACTCTCATTCTTACTCTTACTCCCAATCACTCTTACTCTCAATCACTCTTATTCTCATTCTTACTCTTACTCTCACTCTTACTCCCAATCACTCTTACTCCCAATCACTCTTACTCTCAATCACTCTTACTCTCAATCACTCTTACTCTCATTCTTACTCTTACTCACTCTTACTCTCAATCACTCTTATTCTCATTCTTACTCCTACTCTCACTCTTACTCCTACTCCCAATCACTCTTACTCCCAATCACTCTTACTCTCAATCACTCTTACTCTCAATCACTCTTACTCTCAATCACTCTTACTCTCACTCTAACTCTCAATCACTCTTACTCTCATACTCACCCTTACTCTCAATCACTTTTACTCTCACTCTTACTCATTCTGTCACCCTTACTCTCACTCTTACTCACTCTGTCACTCTTACTCACTCTCAGTCACTCTTACTTATACTCACTCTTACTCACACTTACACACTCTCTGGCACTCTCACTCACCTTCAGTCACTCTTACTCACTCTTACCCACTCTCGCTCACTCTTACTCACTCTAGTTAATAAGAACATGCCAATATAAGACAACAAAACGTTTTCAGATTCTTTCACACCACTTTCCAGCAACTTTTATAATTTATATAAATTATCTTAGGGAATAATACATAAATTATATATTTAAACATGATATTAGTGTTTAGTGGAATGCATAAGGAGTCAAATGATTTAAACGATTCTTCGCGGCAGGGGATCGTATTCCAGGGACCATAGGATTAAGGACTTGCCCGAAACGCTACGCGTACTAGTGGCTGTACAAGAATGTATGTAACAAATTGTGTTGAAAAGAGCGATTTTTAGAAAATTTGGAAAACTACTTTTTTCTGATCATATTGTAACAAAATGGATTTTGAACGTTTCACTCAGCCAATATATATCATTCACAATTTATTAATGAATTTTACAAAAAAAAAACATAAATTTTATATTTAAACATGTAAAAACTATTTGTAATACATTAGGAACAAGAAAGTTGAGAAAAACAATATATTATAAAACCTTTGTGTGTGGATTTTTTGATTAAAAGTTTCTCAAAGGCTCTCCTGCACCATTCTCAATGCAAATCATTCCCACGCCTATGGGAAGAGATAGACAAACGTTTTCTAGATGATTTGTGTTTGCTGGGGTGGGAATGATTTGCATTGAGAATGGTGCAGGAGAGCCTTTGAGAAACTTTTACTCAAAAAATCCAAACACAAAGGTTTTATTTAAAATTGTTTTTCTACAATTATTATGTTCCAAATGTAAAACAAATAGTTTTTACATGTTTAAATATAAAATTTATGGTGTTTTTTTGTAAAATTCATTAATAAATTGTGAATGATATATATTGGCTGAGTGAAACCTTTAAAATCCATTTAGTTATAATATGAACAGAAAAAAGTAGTTTTCCAAATTTTCTAAAAATCGCTCTTTTTAACACAATTTGACTCCTTATGCATTCCACTAAACACTATATTATGTTTAAATATATAATTTATGTATTATTCCCTAAAATAATTTATATAAATTATAAAAGTTGCTGGAAAGTGGTGTGAAAGAATCTGAAAACTTTTTGTTGTCTTATATTGTCGTGTTCTTATTAACTATGTCTCAAGTTCACAGTTTATCAAACAAGAAGATTAACATTCGTCAACTCTTAAAATCTTATATGTTATCTTGCTGGTGCAAAATGGGTGAATCTTTAGGAACAGCTAGTATCTATATATGACAAATGGTGTTTTCCCTAACTCAAACAATGTAGGGTTTATTATTCTACACATATTTCTAATGACTCTTAGATGTTTACATTCTCTGAAGTATAATTGTGAAGGCTGTGTCCATCACTCTCAACACAGATTCTTAAACTCCTCTCTGCAGGTTCAACTATATAATTAGTTTCCATTTTGATTCTCCATGGACATTTGTATTCAAAATGAAACCAATGTGGTTTCCTTCAGTGCCTACAGCCAGCACATTTGCTCATTCATTTCCACAGATTCCAACATGGTAGGGGATTTACAGAAATTTGTATATTCATATTGTTATATATTAAAAATATGAATGCAGTTCAATATGATAAGACAAATACATGAGTTTATGATAAATTCGTTTTCTGTGATATACCATTGATATGTTCTTTTTTTCTTTAAATGGCAGATTAAACTAAAGTGCTCACATCAACAGATTTGATGTATAAATGGTCAACGCTCAACAGAGTTAGTATAAATGTATTAGTATAAATCTTACTTGTCTCATTGTTAATTCACATTCAATGTCAACTTGTGGTTTTGATGTGGCACGTTTGGCCAAGACACCCCACCCCATTATGCACCCCATACCCATCTTGTGGGCGGTTGTGGAAAGGGTTACAGAGGCACATAATGGGCTCAGGGACTGAACCCCACAATTCATTTAGCTAAGCAAGTTACAATCTTGATGAGCTAGTTACAAAATTCAATATAAGTCATCACATCAACAATGGGTTCGAGATCGACCTCAAGTACAGGTTCTAAATTAAGCAACTGACATATGTGGAGAGCTAGTATCAAAATTTATATGTTTGTCCTGCACACCGTCCCCCATCCAGTGGGCAGCGGTGGATAGGTTACAATCACTTAGTTGTTATCTACAGTTAGCAAACTGGGGATATTTGGCTAAAATTTCTGGTAGCAGATCATTTTGAATGAAATATTGACACATCGCTGGAACATTGGTTATAGAATTGTCTCTAAATTCATGTATCTTTTCGCACTCCATCACATAGTGACGGAGGGTGTGCGAATAATTTTGTTGACACAGTTTACATTTGGTCAGGTCTACATCAGCAGATAATGAGAATTCCCAGAGATACTTGTAACCGAGTCTAAGCCGAGCAGTAGTAACATCTAGAAGTCTGCTGATTTTATTGGATGATCCATAGATGTGTGGCTCCTCTTGCATGATAGTATGATGATAGATGGAATTACTGGTGTCAATTTCACTTTGCCTCAGATCTACAAGATCTTGTTGAAGTTCTCGGTGTACTGCTGCTCTCAGATTGGTCATTGACAATCCAAGGTTACACTCAACGGCTCCTTTAAAGGCAGATTCTTTGGCTAACTTATCAGCTCTATCATGCATTCGGAGCCCAACATGAGATGGAGACCACATGAAATGGACTCTGTTACCATCCTTAATAATTTTGTTGTATTTGTGTCTAGCTTCCGACACAAGCATGTTACAGTTATGTCTTAAAGAGTTGAGAGCATTTAAGGATGATTAGGAGTCACTTACAATTAATGTATCAAGTTTTGAGACTTGTACACATTTCAGTGCAAGGATCAAGGCAAATAGTTCAGTCTGAAGGGTAGAGGCCCAGTTGTTTATACGGACTCCCCACTCAAAGTATAGGCCATCGCCCATTGTCAGGACAACTGCACTTCCAGCTGCACCCGTGGTGCAGTGTAGGGAACCATCAGTGTATATAATTTGAGAGAGAGAATGCTCTGTGGACAGAGCATCAATATGGCTTAAGGCGTTGAGCTTTACCTCAAGACGAAGCTTGGGCTGATCTCTAATTTGCTTCTTGGGTGGAAAGGGAGGGATTAAAACTGGAAAGGGTGTAACCTCCTACGGTGCAGGAAAGTGCCGTTGTTGTTTCTCTTGGTACAAATCATGAACCCCATATATTCTGAGTTGAGTTCCAGTTTTTGTTATCCATTTGGAACAATGCTGATCTTCAATAAAGAAATTCTGGAGGGCTTCTGTGCAAGGATTAGGATGAGTTAGCCTAAGCATTTTTATACCAATTTGACAGTTAATTTCAGTAACACGATCAAAAACGCTCAGAATATTAAGTTCCTTTCTCATATTAAGTATCTTTTTGGTACGAGGGCACCCAAGGATTATCCTCAAGGCTTCGTTCTGCAATTTTTCAAGCCCTCCAAGCTTTCTTTCAGGCATCAAAACAAGCAGAGGTGCAGCATAATCCACTAAAGATCTGATGTATGCAAAGTACATCATTTTGACAATTCTGACATTGGCACCATAGCCTGTAAGACAAATACATGAGTTTATGATAAATTCGTTTTCTGTGATATAACATTGATATGCTCTTTTTTTCTTTAAACGGCAGAATAAACTAAATCACATTATCAATGGGTTCGAGATCAACCAGAATTCCAGTTTCTAGGCAGGCGATGAGTACTCACAATAACCTTAAGCGTCAAAACAAAAATGTGTATACTCTTTTTATATCCTGAATGGATATAACAAAGGGGATATTAATATGGTATTAAAATTGTCAACACAAGATAGAACACGAAACAATGGGTATAAATTGGATAAGTTTAGATTTAGGAAAGACTTGGGTAAATACTGGGTCAGTAACAGGGTTGTTGATTTGTGGAATTTTTCTTAACTTATAAATTTATCTTTATCTTAAACTGGTTGGGAGAGGTACAGTTTTTAACATAATTGGGAAGGTCATTCCACATTCGAGGTCCCTTGATTTGTAATGCATTTCTAGTTTGACTAAGTCGTACTCTTAGGAATATCAAATAGGTATTTGTTTCTGGTGTGGTGCTCATGGGATCTGTTACAACCTTCTAGGAAGCTTTTAAGGTCAGGATTGACATTACAGTGCAGCATTTTATATATATAAAATACACATGAGAGTATGTGCAGGGACTTGCCTACTATAGTGGCGTTAGGTACTGTATGCACTAGCTCTATCTATAAATCCAACATTATGTTTGTAAATCAACTATGTATGTACTTTCCTGAATAAAATTGACTTTACTGTACACTTATATTCTCTGTGGATTTGTTATCCCCTATCGTTTGTGAGAAAAAAAAATGACTAATACGTTCGGCGAATGACTTTGACTTCAACTTCACTTTGACTTCGTTCATGTCATCGTATTTTCCGTAATATATAAAGGTTATGACAATGCAATTATATTATTGTGTGCAAGTAAGTTTGAAATTTCATGTACCCTAAAAATAGTAAAATAAAGAATAAGAATAATTAAATAATTGTTGTAGTAAATTGTCACACGTTCATCATACGCAAACGAACACACAGTTTGGAGCGTTAGTACAACAAGACCGCCGCCATTTTAAAACACGGCTTCGAATGTAAGTAATGTTTTTCTCGTACTAACACTGTGTTATACAATAGATTAGGTCTTGAATTCACAAATTTAGTTGTTACATCTGACAGAGTATGTTAGACGGTGTAATGCTGGTCCATGTTGACGTATTTGTGGGCTTGGTTGGTTTAAATGTGGAGGCGAGGCCTGGCAGTGCTGGTGTATGTGGAGGCGAGGCCTGGCTGTGCTAGTGTGTATGTGGAGGCGAGGCCTGGCATGTGCTGGTGTATGTGGAGGCGAGGCCTGGCTGTGCTAGTGTGTATGTGGAGGCGAGGCCTGGCTGTGCTAGTGTGTATGTGGAGGCGAGGCCTGGCTGTGCTGGTGTATGTGGAGGCGAGGCCTGGCTGTGCTAGTGTGTATGTGGAGGCGAGGCCTGGCTGTGCTAGTGTGTATGTGGAGGCGAGGCCTGGCTGTGCTGGTGTATGTGGAGGCAAGGCCTGGCTGTGCTAGTGTGTATGTGGAGGCGAGGCCTGGCATTGCTGGTGTATGTGGAGGCGAGGCCTGGCTGTGCTAGTGTGTATGTGGAGGCGAGGCCTGGCTGTGCTAGTGTGTATGTGGAGGCGAGGCCTGGCTGTGCTGGTGTATGTGGAGGCGAGGCCTGGCTGTGCTAGTGTGTATGTGGAGGCGAGGCTTGGCTGTGCTAGTGTGTATGTGGAGGCGAGGCCTGGCTGTGCTGGTGTATGTGGAGTCGAGGCCTGGCTGTGCTAGTGTGTATGTGGAGGCGAGGCCTGGCTGTGCTGGTGTATGTGGAGGCGAGGCCTGGCTGTGCTAGTGTGTATGTGGAGGCGAGGCCTGGCTGTGCTAGTGTGTATGTGGAGGCGAGGCATGGCTGTGCTAGTGTGTATGTGGAGGCGAGGCCTGGCAGTGCTGGTGTATGTGGAGGCGAGGCCTGGCTGTGCTAGTGTGTATGTGGAGGCGAGGCCTGGCTGTGCTGGTGTATGTGGAGGCGAGGCCTGGCTGTGCTAGTGTGTATGTGGAGGCGAGGCCTGGCTGTGCTAGTGTGTATGTGGAGGCGAGGCCTGGCTGTGCTAGTGTGTATGTGAAGGCGAGGCCTGGCTGTGCTGGTGTATGTGGAGGCGAGGCTTGGCTGTGCTGGTGTATGTGGAGGCAAGGCCTGGCTGTGCTAGTGTGTATGTGGAGGCGAGGCCTGGCTGTGCTAGTGTGTATGTGGAGGCGAGGCCTGGCTGTGCTAATGTGTATATGGAGGCAAGGCCTGGCTGTGCTAGTGTGTATGTGGAGGTGAGGCCTGGCTGTGCTAGTGTGTATGTGGAGGCGAGGCCTGGCTGTGCTAGTGTGTATGTGGAGGCGAGGCCTGGCTGTGCTGGTGTATGTGGAGGCGAGGCCTGGCTGTGCTAGTGTGTATGTGGAGCCGAGGCCTGGCTGTGCTAGTTTGTATGTGGAGGCGAGGCCTGGCTGTGCTAATGTGTATGTGGAGGCGAGGCCTGGCTGTGCTAGTGTGTATGTGGAGGCGAGGCCTGGCTGTGCTAGTGTGTATGTGGAGGCGAGGCCTGGCTGTGCTAGTGTGTATGTGGAGGCGAGGCCTGGCTGTGCTAGTGTGTATGTGGAGCCGAGGCATGTACAACACTCCCCAATAGGAAGAAAACCCACTGGGTTCTAGGCTAGGTTAGGCTTATCTGTAATAATTGAATTAAGCCTAGCAAAGCCTAGAACCTAGTTCAGTAATTTAAAAAATGTTGTAACTTGAAAAATGCCATTGAATACATTAAACAATTTAAATATTTTCAGGCAATCAACACAACCCTCTCATGTTGGCTAACCCTCTCTCATGTTGGTCAATAATTTAATTATTTTTTTATGGAGTAATCTTTGCTGTTGAAATGTAGTCTTTTTGAGACTACATTTCAAATGTAGTGTGTGTGGAGGCGTGTATGTTAGGTATTACCTAACATACACGGTCTAATATATATATCTGTGTGAAATAGATTAAATCCATTTATTTGATATTCAGCTAATAGTTCTGTATTTTCTACATTCATCCATGTTTTGGTAAGTGCAATAATATGTATTGTTTCATTGCAGATTAGAGATTCTAGATAGTTCTAGATTTCCGAAGTACTGAAATGCACGCCATACAGGCTTGGTGGATCTAGGTGCAAAGTAAAATTATTTACATTTACTTGTTTTTTTATTTATATGCATATATATATATATATATATATATATATATATATATATATATATATATATATATATATATATATATATATATATATATATATATATATATATTATATATGTGTGTATATGTATTTGTATGTATATAAATTTGTGTGTAAATCATGGAAATTAACTTGAGGAAACTGGCAACCAAAAACCAGTAGGAAGTCTACTGTATTTTATCAAACCCTTATTAGAATAATAGATCTTGTAATAATTTTGCAAAAATAGTGGCATTTACTATTTTTAAAAGATTATTAAAAAATTTACCGATATGGTGCATTCGGAAGACAAACCAAATTTTTTCACTTTTGATAATTGAGCACCTGCTACATCCAGATTCTAGGGAGGAAAGGAAGGACGATCTTACTGGATCCCATAGCCTCTCCGAGGCACAAACCAGGCTTGTACACAACCCTCCCCCTGCACCCGAGCTATGTCAACAGGCCATTCTCCCTCTTCGCCCTTACATCATCACACACACACAGATCACAATAACGTGATGCATCAAATGAACAAATCCACAAGGGCCGTGATGAGGATTCAAACCTGTGTCCGGGAGCATCCCAGACATTGCCTTAATTATCTGTAATCAACTGATTTTCAGAGCTGCTCATTACAAAATACTCTTTAAAAAATTGCTTCTTAACAATAAGAGCATTTCAATATATCCATAATCATCTGTATCAAACCTTATTACAGGTAAAACCAGTAGGCAGTCTACTGTATTTTATCAAACCCTTATTAGAATAATAGATCTTGTAATAATTTTGCAAAAATAGTGGCATTTACTATTTTTAAAAGATTATTAAAAAATTTACCGATATGGTGCATTCGGAAGACAAACGAAATTTTTTCACTTTTGACAATTGAGCACCTGCTACATCCAGATTCTAGGGAGGAAAGGAAGGACGATCTTACTGGATCCCATAGCCTCTCCGAGGCACAAACCAGGCTTGTACACAACCCTCCCCCTGCACCCGAGCTATGTTAACAGGTCGTTCTTTCTCTTCGCCCTTACATCATCACACACAGAGATCACAATAACGTGATGCATCAAATGAACAAATCCACAAGGGCCGTGACGAGGATTTGAACCTGCGTCTGGGAGCATCCCAGACACTGCCTAAATCGACTGAGCTACATCAGGGTAAAAGGATCCAGGAAGTTCAGTAGAAGTTTGGTTTCAACCCTTTTACCCTGTCGTAGCTCAGTCGATTAAGGCAGTGTCTGGGATGCTCCCGGACACAGGTTTGAATCCTCATCACGGCCCTTGTGGATTTGTTCATTTGATGCATCACGTTATTGTGATCTGTGTGTGATGATGTAAGGGCGAAGAGGGAGAACGGCCTGTTGACATAGCTCGGGTGCTGGGGGGGGGGTTTGTAAAAGCCTGGTTTGTGTCTCGGAGAGGCTATGGGATCCAGTAAGTTCAGTAGAACTTCGGTTTCAACCCTTTTACCCTGTTGTAGCTCAGTCGATTAAGGCAGTGTCTGGGATGCTCCCGGACGCAGGTTCGAATCCTCGTCACGGCCTTTGTGGATTTGTTCATTTGATGCATCATGTTATTGTGATCTGTGTGTGTAATTCTTCACCTGCTACAGCAACAGGAATGTGTGTGTGTGTATTTGTGTTGTTGAATATGACCGAAAGTGTAAGATTAATGATTCTAACACAAATCGTCTGAATATTTGTTTTTCTTCACTGTCGAGAGTAGTTAAAAAAATTTACTCGAGTTTATTTTCACACTTTATTTATGGTCCTTCAGTCCCTCTCCTTACTGCTGCTGCTGTTTCTCGCATCTTTGCATCGCTTGTATGTTTGGGGGTTTGGCCTCTTGCTATATATTGATTCCATTTGTGTGTTTGGGTCTCAGGCCCTCTCGCAATTTCTGTTGAACAAACCCCTTTTCCTAGTTCTGCATCTCTCCTTTGGTACAAATTTTGTTGTGCTTTTATCATATATTTCACAAAACTTGACATACATTTCATTTACTTCATGTCCTATCAGCAAGTGTTAGCGCTATTATGTCAACTTCTTGTGGATTCGCAATCATTATTTAATTTACCTTTAGGTGTTCTTTCACCAGCACAGCAACACTGTACCTCTCCCAACCAGTTTAAGATAAAAACTAAGTACTAACTAATTAACTCAATGTAACCTACCTTACCCCCAAAATGTCAACCCATGTCTTCTATTTTAAACAATGCTGTTTTGTTGACCAAATTGTATTTATGTTTTTTTCTGCAATGTTTCCCCCCTCACCACTCTACCACCACATTGAGTTTAGTAGCTCTGTGCACGTCAGGTGCTGTTTAATATACAGACCTACTCCTCCATTTGACCTAGTTTCTCTATCACATCTATATAAATTGTAGTTGGGAATCCAGATTTTGCTATCCATGTAATCTTTTTTATTTCTTTTTATATATCTAATTGATTTTTTCTAACAGTTAAACAGAAAATAGTTTAATGGTATTTATTTATTACATTAGAAAGTTATAAAATCTAATGTTGAGATTGAAAGACATACATTATACTCTATTGCCTTAAAGTTTATGCATTATTGTAACAGGTACAAATGCTGTCCTAGTTGGGAGGTGCATATTGTAATGACACAGTGAGATATATTTACATATCAAGTATTGCTGATATGTTGAAGCATGTACTGAACAAGATTGGTGGATGTTCCTTCCCAGATGAAGGAACAAGGTAATATTCATCATCTGAATGCACCATCTGAAGCTTTTCCACACTCATGATACACGAGAGGTTTAAAAAACTTTTAAAACTTTTAAAACTTTTTGACCTATGTATTTAAAAGCAATTTTAAAGTTAAAAAGTGTAGCATAGGCCCCTCGCAGAATGTTCTTAATATGATCCTCAGGTTATAGTTTTCTATCTAAAACCACCCCTAGATCTCTTTCTTGATCAGAATTCTTTATAGATCTCTGTGGCTCGATCATAGAAACTGAGTAAATTCGTTACACTGGACCTTCCAGATCGAATACCATGCTCACAGTCTGATATATCATTCAGTACGTCTGCATCTGAAATTGAGCAATACCGGATTTATTATTTGGTTTTATAAATTTTATACTTATAATCTTAACTTATTTCAGAGACCACGAGTAATCTGGGCTTCGAACTCAACAGAAAAGCCTTCCGTAGACCTGCTTCTTTGCTACATAATAGACAAAATTTAGTAAGTATTGATTTATTATGTGTTTGTTTATTTATTTATTTTTTCTTTATATACAAGAAGGTACATTGGGGGAGAGTACAGTGACTTGAAGTTATACATTCTTGTAAAGCAACTAGCACTCATAGCGTTTCGGGCAGATCTAAGTATAGACCAAGGAACTTACCATCTTTTTTATTTCTGATGTTAACATTGTGTAACAGTAGATGAATTGCATTTGTTGATTTGCTCCCAAGTAAAATGTTGTAGGTCCTTTCTATGTTTAGTGTGAGTTTGTTGGTTGACATTAATAAGTGGATTTTTTTTAATTTATTGTTTACATCATTATTTAATATGAGTGGGTTGGAGTCTGAGTAGATGAGGTTAGTGTCATCATTATCTCATATCTCAGTGATTTTGTCGTAATGGTCAAGTAGCTGTACTGTACAAGTA
>NC_091176.1:41329207-41331707 GCF_040958095.1 Procambarus clarkii | reverse complement strand
CCATGTCCAAACTGACAAAGAGAGTGTGGGCCAACAATAGGCTGACTGAGTATACTAAGATTCAGGTTTACAGATCCTGTGTCCTGAGCACTCTCCTTTATGGCAGTGAGTCTTGGACACTCCGTGCCCGTCAGGAAAGACGGCTGAATGCCTACCACATGCGCTGCCTTAGACACATCTTGGACATCACCTGGCAGGACAAGGTGACAAACAACAACGTCTTGGGGAGAGCAAGAATCACCAGCATGTACACAACGCTGAAACAGAGACGAATGCGCTGGCTCGGGCACGTTGTGCGAATGGGCGACGGCAGGATCCCCAAGGATCTCCTGTATGGAGAGCTGAGGCAGGGAAAGCGTCCAGTAGGCAAGCCCCAGCTACGGTACAAAGACGTATGCAAAAGGGACCTGAAAGCCATGGACGTCGATCTTGCTATATGGGAGACACTGGCTGCAGACCGTTCAGCCTGGAGGCAGTCTGTTCAACGAGGTCTCTCCAAGTTCGAGGAGTCACTTGCCAAGGAATCGGAGGCAAAGAGACAGAGAAGGAAAGCCGGTAACCAGGAAGACAGACCAGAATCGGAATTCGTTTGTGCTCGGTGTGGGATGGACTGCCACTCTCGGATTGGCCTCAACAGTCACACCAGACGCTGCACCAGGATTGACAACTAGGGCGCAACTCCATAGTCTCCCGAGACTGAAGGATGCCTACTATACTATACTATATATATATATATATATATATATATATATATATATATATATATATATATATATATATATACAACTTTAGAACACTTTCCCACCAGGAGACTCGAACCCTAGCCAGCACAGAAGCCTTCCAGCAACTGGCATAACAGGTACGCCTTAACCCTCTGCACCACCGCTCAGACCCTTAAAAGAGATGGTAATTTCGGAGTATTTAAATCCCCCAAAGATCAACACCTCCCAAGAGCACCAGAGCAAGTGAGGGGTCATTTAGACGTTAATTTCATCAAGTCCCTGTTAATATGGGAAGACACAGTGTCTCTGCTTAAGGCACAACTCTCCTAAACACGAGAGTTAAGTATACAACTTTAGAACACTTTCCCACCAGGAGACTCGAACCCTAGCCAGCACAGAAGCCTTCCAGCAACTGGCATAACAGGTACGCCTTAACCCTCTGCACCACCGCTCAGACCCTTAAAAGAGATGGTAATTTCGGAGTATTTAAATCCCCCAAAGATCAACACCTCCCAAGAGCACCAGAGCAAGTGAGGGGTCATTTAGACGTTAATTTCATCAAGTCCCTGTTAATATGGGAAGACACAGTGTCTCTGCTTAAGGCACAACTCTCCTAAACACGAGAGTTAAGTATACAACTTTAGAACACTTTCCCACCAGGAGACTCGAACCCTAGCCAGCACAGAAGCCTTCCAGCAACTGGCATAACAGGTACGCCTTAACCCTCTGCACCACCGCTCAGACCCTTAAAAGAGATGGTAATTTCGGAGTATTTAAATCCCCCAAAGATCAACACCTCCCAAGAGCACCAGAGCAAGTGAGGGGTCATTTAGACGTTAATTTCATCAAGTCCCTGTTAATATGGGAAGACACAGTGTCTCTGCTTAAGGCACAACTCTCCTAAACACGAGAGTTAAGTATACAACTTTAGAACACTTTCCCACCAGGAGACTCGAACCCTAGCCAGCACAGAAGCCTTCCAGCAACTGGCATAACAGGTACGCCTTAACCCTCTGCACCACCGCTCAGACCCTTAAAAGAGATGGTAATTTCGGAGTATTTAAATCCCCCAAAGATCAACACCTCCCAAGAGCACCAGAGCAAGTGAGGGGTCATTTAGACGTTAATTTCATCAAGTCCCTGTTAATATGGGAAGACACAGTGTCTCTGCTTAAGGCACAACTCTCCTAAACACGAGAGTTAAGTATACAACTTTAGAACACTTTCCCACCAGGAGACTCGAACCCTAGCCAGCACAGAAGCCTTCCAGCAACTGGCATAACAGGTACGCCTTAACCCTCTGCACCACCGCTCAGACCCTTAAAAGAGATGGTAATTTCGGAGTATTTAAATCCCCCAAAGATCAACACCTCCCAAGAGCACCAGAGCAAGTGAGGGGTCATTTAGACGTTAATTTCATCAAGTCCCTGTTAATATGGGAAGACACAGTGTCTCTGCTTAAGGCACAACTCTCCTAAACACGAGAGTTAAGTATACAACTTTAGAACACTTTCCCACCAGGAGACTCGAACCCTAGCCAGCACAGAAGCCTTCCAGCAACTGGCATAACAGGTACGCCTTAACCCTCTGCACCACCGCTCAGACCCTTAAAAGAGATGGTAATTTCGGAGTATTTAAATCCCCCAAAGATCAACACCTCCCAAGAGCACCAGAGCAAGTGAGGGGTCATTTAGACGTTAATTTCATCAAGTCCCTGTTAATATGGGAAGACACAGTGTCTCTGCTTAAGGCACAACTCTCCTAAACACGAGAGTTAA
>NC_091176.1:41271707-41326707 GCF_040958095.1 Procambarus clarkii | reverse complement strand
AATATATTATTTATATATAAATATATTATTTATATATAAATATATTATTTATATATAAATATATTATTTATATATAAATATATTATTTATATATAAATATATTATTTATATATAAATATATTATTTATATATAAATATATTATTTATATATAAATATATTATTTATATATAAATATATTATTTTTATATAAATATATTATTTATATATAAATATATTATTTATATATAAATATATTATTTTATATAAATGTATTATTTATATATAAATATATTATTTATATATATATATATATATATATATATATATATATATATATATATATATATATATATGTATATATATATATATATATATATATATATATATATATATATATATATATATAATATATATTATATAAATTATTTATATATATATATATTATTTATAAATATATTATATATATAATTATATAGGTCATATGTTTTTGTTTTTTGCTGATTTGTTATTAAATAATAAAAGAAATATAAATTATTTGATTTTTTTACCCTTAAATTGGTTTTAATATTTAAATTGAAAACAATAATATAATATAAAAAATATAAGAAAAATAATAATACATTTTAAAATAAAATATAATAAAAATAATATAATATAATATAAAATAATATAATTTAATTTCAAGAAATTTAACTTTAAACACAAAGATGTGAAAAGGGTTCAGATAAGGCTCAAACCTTTCACAAGAGATTCATATTGGTGTATGAATGGATTATGAATGACTCATGTTAGGAGTGTAAAGTTGCCACAACTTCTCAAATTAGTGTTAGATACATATGTCTTGGTTATAAGTTTTGGAAACCTATTTAAGTCCACACACAATATCGTATCTGATACGATAAAACAAACGTTTCCAATCCTTTCAAATACTTTCCAGATATGTTGTGGCAACCTAAAATTGTTTGCTGGGATCACCTCTAACAGACTTCCAGGATAAATATCTAACACATCCTCTCGTGTAATGCGTCGGAATTTGAACGGAATGAACCAATCCGTTAAGAATGCGACGTGTAAGTAGAAGTAAAGCATCATAATATTGAGGGTTTCTATGCATGTGGCCTCGGAGGTGGACATCCTGGTGGCCTCTGGTACCTGGATCATACCTGAAGTGGGTTCTGAGAGTTCTACTTCCCAATGCCGGGCTTGACTTGGTGTCTTCTTTTTATAATTACTAGCGATAACTTGGTCCAACAGACTGTTGCTTGGCGCGGCCGCCAGGTCTACATATCCATCACAACCCGGTTGATCCCTCATTTCTCGCAGACACATGTTTACATTTTTGCTGAAGAAATCCCCTGTAGTTCCGGCAATATTTATTATGTATGCTACACAGGACGACATGCAGGTACCATGACCCCCTTCCACGGTTCAAGCACGGCAGCCAAGGATTCATCACACATCAAACCGTCCTCTGAAAAAATAACGTCGCTTTTCGCGTTATGGCCAAAAATGGATGTAATATGAAATGAAATCGGCTCACGAAAGTGACGTACTGTCCCGTTTATGTTTGAGTCCTCTGCCTTACTCGGTTAGGTTAGGAGAGTAAACCTTAGGAGAATTTCCTTCCCACCTAACCTACCAGAGGAACCTTAACTTACTGTTTTGGAAAAAAAAAATCAAAACTTATTTTCAATTTTTGTTCACTTTCAAATTACGTCCATTTTCGCCCATATGGACAAATTCAGACATAATTTATAAGAGGACAGGTTGCAGACATACACACTTGCAACTTTTTTGTTATCTTATTTTCATTAGGTTAGGTTAGGTTAGGTTAGGTCAGGTGGGTTGTGTTTGTTTATAGAGCAGCGTTGTTTGTTGTAATAGATTCAGCTACTCGGAACAAGTTCCAAGTAGCACGGGCTATGGTGAGCCCGTAACTTACCTGGCACAGGAGCGGGGCAAGTAGCACGTGCTATGGTGAGCCCGTAACTTACCTGGCACAGGAGCGGGGCAAGTAGCACGGGCTATGGTGAGCCTCCGAAAAAGTAGAGCAGCGATGATGTAGAGGGATATCTACTTCTCTCAAGTGTTAGACCCTTCTCGATTGATTGATTGATAAAGATTAAGCCACCCAAGAGGTGGCACGGGCATGAATAGCCCATAAACCCTTCCCATCTCAGGGAGTCGTCTTCAATGAGGACGACCACACTTCAAAAACGGTGAAACTTTTGATACAATTTAGGAGTTAGGTCCTCAGGGCTTATTAGAGGCTTTTGGTGATGGTTAAGTTAGGTACAGCAGGAACTTCTACGGTACAGAATGGATGGGATAAAGGCTGTACCTTCTACGGTACAGAACAGACACGCGGCTTGACTTCTACGGTACAGAACAGACACGCGGCTTGACTTCTACGGTACAGAACAGACACGCGGCTTGACTTCTACGGTACAGAACAGACACAGGGCTTGGCTTCTACGGTACAGAACAGACACAGGGCATGACTTCTACGGTACTAGAACAGACACAGGGCTTGACTTCTACGGTACAGAACAAACACGCGGCTTGACTTCTACGGTACAGAACAGACACAGGGCTTGACTTCTACAGGTACAGAACAGACACGCGGCTTGACTTCTACGGTACAGAACAGATACAGGGCTTGGCTTCTACGGTACAAGAAGATGAGACAGGCGCCGGCGTGGAAGCGGCGGGAGACTAGTACCAACAGGACTGGACTCCGACACCCCCATGTTCCGTCAACACATTGTATACATCATGCCGCAACAATGGTTATGTATAATTATCTTATATATCACACTTGCTTTCGCTCGCCTCTTGCAAGAGGCTGATAATTAAACAAAAAGATTGTATTGTTCATTCAGTAGGTGGAGCATTCCTGAAGTAGGTTTTGAGAGTTACTCTAACCTCAAGGTGCTGTAGCTCCATATTAGGCTTCAACAAACTTTAATATCACCTGAGGAAATAGCCTAAAGGAAATTAAACACTTCAGTGATGGAATTATGTTTTAAAATGAAATTGCCTATTTAATGATATAATTATCGTCGTGGTAACAGTGTATCACAACGCCAGCTTCAAGCCTCATGTAGTTCCTCTTAGCTACTCAGAACGAAGTGTCCATGTAGCACGGTCTATGGTGACTCCGTAACTGGACGTGTGTGTTACAAGATCATTTATATTAATCATAAGAAACCGACTCAAGTTTTATTTTGTCATCAGGTGTTGACAATGATGCCAAGTATTTGGCTTATTTCCTTGTAAATTTATGTATATATGATTTATATTGTATTTTATTAAATACAGATAAAAAAAAGTAGTGTTTGGCTTCCTAGCGTGTTGTGTATAAAAATAGCAGTGGATAGTCATTTGAAAACATGCATGCTATATTTGAAAGCATGTTAGAGAGAGACTATCACATGTACAAAGGGGCAGTGGGAAGCTATGACGTTTGCCACGAAATAGTGTTAAACTATGATATATATAACTAATGGTCCTGGGGACCATTCAGGCTTGTTCGCATATGATATATATATATATATATATATATATATATATATATATGGTCCGTGGTCTGACATTGTCACATTCTTAATCACGTGTTTATTTTCGTGATATACACACACAGACATATATATATATATATATATATATATATATATATATATATATATATATATATATATATATATATATACACATGAGTGCAAGGTTACGACGTAGGTAATATTATGGCACCAGTCTACGGACAGAGGCTACAGGACGGTACGAGGCTACGGTGTAAATATCAGGACGGTACGAAGCTACAGTGTAAATAACAGGACGGTACGAGGCTACGGTGTAAATAACAGGACGGTACGAGGCTACGGTGTAAATAACAGGACGGTACGAGGCTACGGTGTAAATAACAGGACGGTACGAGACTACGGTGTAAATAACAGGACGATACGAGGCTACGGTGTAAATAATAGGACGGTACGAGGCTACAGTGTAAATAACAGGACGGTACGAGGCTACAGTATAAATAACAGGACGGTACGAGGCTACAGTGTAAATAACAGGACGGTACGAGGCTACAGTGTAAATAACAGGACGGTACGAGGCTACGGTGTAAATAACAGGACGGTACGAGGCTACAGTGTAAATAACAGGATGGTACGAGGCTACGGTGTAAATAACAAGACGGTACGAGGCTACAGTGTAAATAACAGGACGGTACGAGGCTACAGTGTAAATAACAGGACGGTACGAGGCTACGGTGTAAATAAATGGACGGTACGAGGCTACAGTGTAAATAACAGGACGGTACGAGGCTATGGTGTAAATAACAGGACGGTACGAGGCTACGGTGTAAATAACAGGACGGCATGCCATACACAATTGGCGCGAGGCTACAGTTAATACAATTTCTACTCTGAAACAATTGTGACTGGCTTAACTGTCTGGATTGACCAGAACATCAAACAAGTTGATTCGCCTGTATCAACCCCTCAAACGTATCCTATCATTCGGCACAAAATGTTAATTATTTTAAGAACAGTATTCATATTTAACACAAAATGCTTAACTCAAATATTGTAAGAATGTGAATACTACACATTCTTATGTCTTATATGGGCCACAGAAAGAAAGAAGGAGAGTTAGGTTGTGTGAAACACTTAACACACAACCTGTTCTCGCACTTCCTCTTCCAACTGCGGGCTCATCCATAGCCCGTGCTACTTGGAACTTTTTGGTTCAGGTTTTGGTTTTGGCGAATCTCAAACAACAAAATACCTCTTCCGGTTGACCACAAAGATGCACTCGCCTACATTAAAATATTGTGTATTCTAAATCGGTAGATTTTCATGTGAAAATTAATTTTATTATATATTAAAATTGGGTGTATGGTTAGGCCGTATTGGTATAGTTAGACACTGCCTGAATACTATTCATATTATAGGTAATGTTGGCAAGTATAAAGATTCGCTACCTGGAGCAAAAAATTCCAAGTAGCACGGGCTATGGTGAGCCCGTAGGGCCTTTGCGAACATGTCCTGGTGGGGATGCTCGTCCAAGCGGCAGTCGAACCCAAAGCCGCATTCGTCAATTTTAACCTACTTCATATTCCAAATTCGTATTTTCTCAAATACAATAATAAATGTATTCACCCACGTACTGCACACACAGTAATACCCAACACAAACTTGCTTCTTAACCCAACCAAGCCGAACTATGCACAAAATTCTGATATATAATACTGTGACATTATTTTATATTTGAGAAAATAGAGTTTTTAATACATCATACCTTAAAATTTCTGACTGCGTCTTTGGGATTGGAATTGAAATAAGTTTATTGAGGTAAAATACACACAAAGGGATGAGGTAGCTCAAGCTATTCTCACCTCGTTCATTACATCGTGTTAATACATACATAGACACACATCACAAGCAATAAACGTATTACCGAACATTATGAGAGATAAATATATACATTGGGACTGGCTTGGACAAGAATAGTCAGAGGATGGGGAGGGGGGGGGGGCTGGAATCAGCCGCAGCTTGAATGTACATAGCATGAGGGAACATTGCGGACGGCCGCAGCTTGTACAGTCTTAGCCCGAGGACGGGTTGTTGGGTACAAAATACTTCACCCCAGCATATAACAATGTAACATATTGCGCACTGGACCCGGAAACTGTACGAAAACGTTCTGTATGTCCATAGCCTGACGTCTCAAAAAAAAGGAGCTGTTTATATTATTTATCCAAAATTAGAGTCATGTCTAATTAACTTAAAAAAGTTATTAGACGAATTAAGTGTTCGGTTGTCGTAGTGTTATTAGCTGCCTGGATAACCGATCGGGAAACAATGTTTACTAAACATGTTCTCTAAGATTATCATCAGAATACTAAATAACACTGGTAGATCATTAATAATTAACAAAATATAATTCATATTAATTCACCTACAGGAAATTATTAAACTATGTAAATATACTCTATGCACAAGCCAGTGATACCAAAAGAGAATTGTCAACATTGCATTTCCAGTTAAATATGTATATTTAATGTTATATTATCGGATAGTTTATAATTTTCAGTAAATAGGCTACATAATTCGCATATATCTGAAAAGAAGTAGTATGACTTCACAAACCATCACATTATTCAAAGATTCACCTATGTCTAATAGCTAAAATTATGTCATTTATAATTATTACTTATCTTTATTGATTTATGCATTAAGTACTTTGAAATTGTTAGTATATATGGCACTCTTTGTCTGCGGGACTTGGCTTAATGTGTTGCTTAAAGCCTATCAACTTTAAATATGGACATAGTTCAGAAGCAATGCTAACTTAAGTGTGTATATATATATATATATATATATATATATATATATATATATATATATATATATATATATATATATATATATATATATATATATATATATATATATATATATATATATGCATCAACAATTGCGAGTAATATGTTATTATTATTGCGAGTGCGAGTAATATGTTATTGTAATATTTTAATATGTTATTATATATATTGCGAGTAATATGTTATTATTACAATTGCGAGTAATCTTCATGTTAAATGTCTTGGCCCAAAACAAGGTGAGGTATTGTATCACAATATTGGTGAGACCTTCCCTACTAATGATAGAGTGTTGATGATGGGCCATTAAGGACAACAATAGGTGTGACCAATGTACTGAAATTGAGAATAATATGCATGTATTGTATTTCTGTAAGCAGAAAGTTATTCATGTAAACTGGATTACAGACACTTTGAAAGCTGTATGTGGACCAAGTATTAGAGTGGATTTAATGAGGTTTTAAATGTTTTATATTGACATAAAATGTAAGAAAATTAAGAATGCAATAATTATGCTACTTTCTGATTACATTTTTTTTTGTGTGTGTGGAAAGGCACACAAGAGGATTACTGTGTGTGGATAGGCAAGCAGGAGGGTTGCTGATTGTGGATAGGTAGGCAGGAGGATTACTGTGTGTGGATAGGCAGGCAGGAGGGTTACTGTGTGTGGATAGGCAGGCAGGGTTACTCAATAGACAAAATATTGAAGTTTCTGCGAGGCAGGATCAAGTATATCATTTAGGGTTTACGGCTCATGCTCTGTGATATGGAAAATTGCTTTACTGAGAATTATATTAACTATACATAATGTAGTATTTTCCCTTGTAAATTGATGTAAATATTTTTATATTGTATATTGTTGTCCTTTATATTGTATATTATTTAATAAAGAAAACAAAACAAGAGAAGAACACCTCTCTGTACATCTAAAAGTAATGTACACCCTGCGTTTGTATATATTCCTTGTTTACCATGTCTGCTGTGGTAACTTGAGTAATGAGAAACCATTGCTCGTCCCAAGTTCTACATCAGCAACCCTCTCTTCACAACACATTCTCTATCCCACATCCTATTTTCAGCTCCACAACACCTACCTCCTTTCACCACATTCTCTATCCCACAGTCTATTTTCACCCCTACAACATGCTCCCCCATACACCACATTCTCTACCCCCACATTTTATTTTCAGCCCCACAACAGGTCTCGCCAAGAACCTATTCTGCGTCCCCTTCACAATAATTTCAACATCAACCTCTATAAACGTCCAATGTAACAATTTTGTTGTAATTCCGACCTTGAATGATGAGTTAACACAACAAATGTTAATTATTTAACACATTTTCATTCGCCATATACTTAATGCGTGATATATGAAATACAAAATATAAAATGCGATATATATATAGAACACTATACAAGATGCGACATATAATGTGCAATATATATATATATATATATATATATATATATATATATATATATATATATATATATATATGCGAACAAGCCTGAATGGTCCCCAGGACTATATGCGAATGAAAACTCACACCCCAGAAGTGACTCGAACCCATACTCCCAGAAGCAACGCAACTGGTAACTACAGGGCGCCTTAATCCGCTTGACCATCACGGCCGTCAAAAGGAAGTGATAGCCGAGGCTATTTGAGCCACTTCCCCAACGGCAACTCGGATGGTAATCTTGGGCATAGCATTTCACCAAATCACCTCATTCTTTGGGGCACACGTGAGGAACACAAATGCGAACAAGCCTGAATGGTCCCCAGGACTATATGCGAATGAAAACTCACACCCCAGAAGTGACTCGAACCCATACTCCCAGAAGCAACGCAACTGGTAACTACAGGGCGCCTTAATCCGCTTGACCATCACGGCCGTCAAAAGGAAGTGATAGCCGAGGCTATTTGAGCCACTTCCCCGACGGCAACTCGGATGGTAATCTTGGGCATAGCATTTCACCAAATCACCTCATTCTTTGGGGCACACGTGAGGAACACAAATGCGAACAAGCCTGAATGGTCCCCAGGACTATATGCGAATGAAAACTCACACCCCAGAAGTGAGTTCGAGTCACTTCTGGGGTGTGAGTTTTCATTCGCATATAGTCCTGGGGACCATTCAGGCTTGTTCGCATTTGTGTTCCTCACGTGTGCCCCAAAGAATGAGGTGATTTGGTGAAATGCTATGCCCAAGATTACCATCCGAGTTGCCGTCGGGGAAGTGGCTCAAATAGCCTCGGCTATCACTTCCTTTTGACGGCCGTGATGGTCAAGCGGATTAAGGCGCCCTGTAGTTACCAGTTGCGTTGCTTCTGGGAGTATGGGTTCGAGTCACTTCTGGGGTGTGAGTTTTCATTCGCATATAGTCCTGGGGACCATTCAGGCTTGTTCGCATTTGTGTTCCTCACGTGTGCCCCAAAGAATGAGGTGATTTGGTGAAATGCTATGCCCAAGATTACCATATATATATATATATATATATATATATATATATATATATATATATATAACCTATTCTGCCCCAATACCCAATTTTACACGCTGTGGCCCCAATTTTACACGCTGTGCCACAGAGTGGGCCTCTCGTGCAGGCCAATCACCTCAACCACCATCCCCAAAATCCCACAAGCAATCCAGCTGGGATGGTCCCATTGTAGACCAAGTTGCTGCAGAGTGCCTGGGTGCTGCAACAACACAACACGACATTGCTCGCCTCACAGCAGTAGCAGCACCACATGCAGGGGATTTCCTGTTAGCAACCCCAATGTCGGCAACTGGCACGCGTCTCACACCACACGCCCTCCGAATTGCTGTGGCCCTCCGCCTTGCTGCCCCAATCCACACCAGATATAGGTGTATTTGCGGCGAGGTGGTGGCTGACAGGTACGGTCACCATGGCCTACTCTGCCAAAGCACAGGGGGATGGCACTCGAGGCACAGTGAAGTTAACGACATCATCAAGAGGAGCCTCACCACAGCTGGATGCCCAGCTGAAAGAGAGCCCCGTTACCTAACGCCCTGTAACTCTGATGCTCTTATTGGTCGCCCGGATGGTATCACAGTGAACCCCTGGAAGAATGGCAAGCAGTTGGTATGGGACTACACGTGCGTATCAACCCTGGCTAACACCTACATTAACTTCAGTGTTGCACAACCAGGTGGCGCTGCCACCCACAGGGAAGCAGCCAAATCCCGTAAGTATAGAGAACTGGATCACCACTACAATTTTGTCCCCATTGCTTCTGAGACGCTCGGCGCCTGGGGTAAAAGTGCTACCAGTTTTTTGAAGGAACTGGGTTCTAGGCTCATTGAAACAACAAGGGACCCGAGAGCTGCAAGCTTTCTTTTCCAGCGCCTCAGTGTGGCGATACAGAGGGGAAATGCGCACTGCATCCAGGGTTCCTGCCCGCCATCTGAGGAGCTGGAGGAACTCGACAACCTATGACAACCATCTTTGTAACCCGTATGTAACTCCTTTTTTGTAACAAAGTTCAAATAAAGTAAATATATATGTGTACATACAAAAGAATGGGGGTGGTAGGAGAAGATAATATTAGTGTTCAGTGAGAAACCACTAGGTCTCCTCTGAATACTTTTTATTTTCTTCTCCGAGGCTATGGGTCCCCACATTGGCACCAGAGGTGGTACCCTCACAAACTTCTAAAATATATATATATATATATATATATATATATATATATATATATATATATATATATATATATATATATATATTTATATATATATATATATATATATATATATATATATATATATATTATATATATATATATATATATATAATCTTTGGACAACACCCACCAGTGGGCCTCGAACCCAGAAAGCACAACTACCTTCCAGTAGCTGCCATAACTAGTACGCCTTAACCCACTACACCATCAGACCCTACAAAAGAAGTAGAGACTTTTAGATATATATATACCTCAAATATCTCCACTTCCCGAGGGCACTAGACAAGTGTGAGGTTACTCTGCGTTTTTCATCAAGCCACTGTCAATGTGAGAGAACTCGTGTCCATGCTATAAGCCTATACTTGCATAAACCACAAGTGAAGATTAACAATCTTTGGACAACACCCACCAGTGGGCCTCGAACCCAGAAAGCACAACTACCTTCCAGTAGCTGCCATAACTAGTACGCCTTAACCCACTACACCATCAGACCCTACAAAAACGCAGAGTAACCACACTTGTCTAGTGCCCTCGGGAAGTGGAGATATTTGAGGTATATATATATCTCGAAGTCTTACTTCTTTTGTAGGGTCTGATGGTGTAGTGGGTTAAGGCGTACTAGTTATGGCAGCTACTGGAAGGTAGTTGTGCTTTCTGGGTTCGAGGCCCACTGGTGGGTGTTGTCCAAAGATTGTTAATCTTCACTTGTGGTTTATGCAAGTATAGGCTTATAGCATGGACACGAGTTCTCTCAAATTGACAGTGGCTTGATGAAAAACGCAGAGTAACCTCACACTTGTCTAGTGCCCTCGGGAAGTGGAGATATTTGAGGTATATATATATCTCGAAGTCTTACTTCTTTTGTAGGGTCTGATGGTGTAGTGGGTTAAGGCGTACTAGTTATGGCAGCTACTGGAAGGTAGTTGTGCTTTCTGGGTTCGAGGCCCACTGGTGGGTGTTGTCCAAAGATTGTTAATCTTCACTTGTTGTTTATGCAAGTATAGGCTTATAGCATGGACACGAGTTCTCTCACATTGACAGTGGCTTGATGAAAAACGCAGAGTAACCTCACACTTGTCTAGTGCCCTCGGGAAGTGGAGATATTTGAGGTATATATATATCTCGAAGTCTCTACTTCTTTTGTAGGGTCTGATGGTGTAGTGGGTTAAGGCGTACTAGTTATGGCAGCTACTGGAAGGTAGTTGTGCTTTCTGGGTTCGAGTCCCACTGGTGGGTGTTGTCCAAAGATTGTTAATCTTCACTTGTGGTTTATGCAAGTATAGGCTTATATATATATATATATATATATATATATATATATATATATATATATATATATATATATATATATATATATATATATTATAATATATATATATATATATATATATATATATATATATATATATATATATATATATATATATATCAACTGGTAACTACAGGACGCCTTAATCCGCTTGACCATCACGACCGGACATAAGGAAGTGATAGCCGAAGCTATTTGAACCACTTCCCCGCTGTGGTTCCGAATTGGCAATTCGGTGGTTGTCCTTGACCGTGAGGACTACCTCCGAAAAGCAGATGTCTTGCTCTCTGATTCTCGCACTTATGCTCCCCTGACTTCTAACCCTTTGGATCGCCTCAAAACTTTCTTTAACCGCAAACTAAGACAGCTCTCTAGTCTTTGCCCTCCTGACTTTGATCTCATTAAACGTTTCCGTGTCATCTGCCCTTCTCTTCCATATTTCTATGGTCTTCCTAAGACTCATAAACCTGGTGTTCCTCTTCGTTCTATCATTTCTTCACGGGGCTCTGTCAGCTATCCTCTTGCCTCCTGGCTCGCTAAAACCCTGACACCTTACCTTGGCACTTTTTCCCCTGCCCACCTTCGTCACTCTCAGGACTTCATAGAAAGACTGCGCCTGCAACCCTCCTGTAAGATGCTTAGTCTTGATGTCGACTCTCTGTTCACTAATGTACCGCTCGATGACGTTCTCTCTTTCCTTAGACAGAAGGCGTCAGAGGGTCTCCTTCCTCTCCCACTTCCCACTGACGTTTTCCTCGATCTCATTAGACTCTGTGTTGAATCTAACTCTTTCTCTTTCAACGGTAAATATTACACTCAAACTTTCGGTGTCGCGATGGGTTCCCCTCTCTCCCCTGTTCTTGCTAACTTCTACATGGAATACTTCGAAACTGTTCTTCTTCCTTCTATTGATACTCGTCCCTCTCTCTGGCTTCGCTATGTTGATGACATTTTTGCTTTATGGCCTCATGACCTTAATCTTTTCCAGCCTTTCCTCGTCTCTCTTAACAATCTGGCTCCTTCTATCCATTTCAAAGTTGAGTGGGAATCTAATTCCCTCCTTCCTTTTCTTGATGTTCATGTTCACAGCTCTGTGTCTGGGTTCTCTTTCTCTGTCTACCGTAAACCCATGCATAGTGGCATGTACATTCACTTCTTTTCCTACCATCCTCCTTCTGTTAAGAAAAGTGTCCTCGTCTCTCTCTTCCTCCACGCTCTACGCATCAGCGACCCTCAGTTTCTTGATTCTGAAATTGCCTTTATCTACAAATCATTCTCTCGCCTTGGTTATCCTTTGCATTTCATCAACTGTGCCTACTCTCAAGCTAAACGAAATTTCTTTCATCCTAAACCTGCTTCCAACACTAGTAGCACTGTACTATGCCTTCCCTTCATATCTGAACTCAAAACTTTTACCAATACCTTTCGTCCTCTTGACATTAAACTCGCCTTTCGACAAACTAACACACTTCGTAATAATCTAGTTCACACTGCTCCTCCTGCTTCTAATGCTGCTGGTGTCTACTCTATTTCCTGTTCATCTTGTCCTCTCCAATACTTTGGCGAAACTGGCTGTACACTGAATGACAGACTTAAAGAGCACAAGAGAAGTGTTAAGTCTGCAGACACTAACAATGCTCTCTTCTGCCATGTGAGGGATTCTAATCATCCCATTGATTGGTCTTCCTCCAAAATAATCTTTCCTGCCTCTACTCTACACAGACGCCGTCTTGTAGAATCGGCTCTTATACACAATGTACCCAACATGAACTTGAGTCCTGGCTTTGTTGCTGTGGACTCTTCCCTTTCACAGTATATACTCAAATGCTCTAATCTTTCTAACAAACGTGACTTAACATAAGCTTACCCCTTCCATTTATCTTTCTTTTTCTCTTTCCTTTTCTTTCTCTCTTCTCCCTTTTTCTGTGCATTGTCTTCTCCTACGCTCCTTTGCTATCCTCTTCTTATTCCTATTACTATCTCCTTCGGTAGTTATAATACGAGCTGCCTCGTATGGGCCAATAGGCCCTCTGCAGTTCTCATTAGTACTACTATCCCCTACACCTGACTTTCCTCCTCAGCTCTCTCTGGCCTATTTATTGCCTGTCCCTACCTGTCCTCATCACAATCGACTTGAGAATGGTCCAGGACGGACCGAAACGTCGTCGTCCCTTCAACTTCTAGTGTGTGGTGACTCATCGTTAGCGTTATTGTGACTCATCGCCGGCATATATATATATATATATATATATATATATATATATATATATATATATATATATATATATATATATATATATATATATATATATATATATGTCGTACCTAGTAGCCAGAACGCACTTCTCAGCCTACTATGCAAGGCCCGATTTGCCTAATAAGCCAAGTTTTCGTGAATTAATATATTTTCTATATTTTTTTTTTATGAAATGATAAAGCTAACCATTTCATTATGTATGAGGTCAATTTTTCTTTATTGGAGTTAAAATTAACGTAGATATATGACCGAACCTAACCAACCCTACCTAACCTAACCTAACCTATCTTTATAGGTTAGGTTAGGTATGGTAGCCGAAAATTTAGGTTAGGTTAGGTTAGGTAGTCGAAAAACAATTAATTCATGAAAACTTGGCTTATTAGGCAAATCGGGCCTTGCATAGTAGGCCGAGAAGTGCGTTCTGGCTACTAGGTACGACATATATATATATATATATATATATATATATATATATATATATATATATATATATATATATATATATAAATATGCAAGGCCTGATTTGCCTAATAAGCCAAGTTTTCCTGAATTAACCTATTTTCTCTAATTTTTTTCTTATGAAATGATAAAGCTACCCATTTCATCATGTATGAGGTCAATTTTGTTTTATTGGAGTTAAAATTAACGTAGATATATGACCGAACCTAACCAACCCTACTTAACCTAACCTAACCTATCTTTATAGGTTAGGTTAGGTATGGTAGCCGAAAAAGTTAGGTTAGGTTAGGTTAGGTAGGTTAGGTAGTCGAAAAACAATTAATTCATGAAAACTTGGCTTATTAGGCAAATCGGGCCTTGCATAGTAGGCTGAGAAGTGCGTTCTGGCTACTAGGTACGACATATATATATATATATATATATATATATATATATATATATATATATATATATATATATATATATATATATATATATATATGTCGTACCTAGTAGCCAGAACGCACTTCTCAGCCTACTATTCAAGGCCCGATTTGCCTAATAAGCCAAGTTTTATATATATATATATATATATATATATATATATATATATATATATATATATATATATATATATATATATATGTCGTACCTAGTAGCCAGAACGCACTTCTGAGCCTACTATGCAAGGCCCGATTTGCTTAATAAGCCAAGTTTTCCTGAATTAATATATTTTCTCTAATTTTTTTCTTGTGAAATGATAAAGCTACCCATTTCATTATGTATGAGGTCAATTTTTTGTTATTGGAATTAAACTTAACGTAGATATATGACCGAACCTAACCAACCCTACCTAACCTAACCTAACCTATCTCTATAGGTTAGGTTCGGTTAGGTAGCCGAAAAAGTTAGGTTAGGTTAGGTAGGTTAGGTAGTCGAAAAACAATTATTTCATGAAAACTTGGCTTATTAGGCAAATCGGGCCTTGCATAGTAGGCTGAGAAGTGCGTTCTGTCTACTAGGTACGACATATATATATATATATATATATATATATATATATATATATATATATATATATATATATATATATATATATATATATATATATATATATATATATGTATATGACCCCTCACTTGCTCTAGTGCTCTTGGGAGGTGGTGATCTTTGTGGTATTTAAATACTCCGAAATTACCATCTCTTTTAAGGGTCTGAGCAGGTGGTGGAGAGGGTTAAGGCGTACCTGTTATGTCAGTTGCTGGAAGGCTTCTGTGCTGGCTAGGGTTCGAGTCTCCTGGTGGGAAAGTGTTCTAAAGTTGTATACTTGACTCTCGTGTTTAGGAGAGTTGTGCCTTAAGCATAGACACTGTGTCTTCCCATATTACCAGGGACTTGATGAAATTAACGTCTAAATGACCCCTCACTTGCTCTAGTGCTCTTGGGAGGTGGTGATCTTTGTGGTATTTAAATACTCCGAAATTACCATCTCTTTTAAGGGTCTGAGCAGGTGGTGGAGAGGGTTAAGGCGTACCTGTTATGCCAGTTGCTGGAAGGCTTCTGTGCTGGCTAGGGTTCGAGTCTCCTGGTGGGAAAGTGTTCTAAAGTTGTATACTTGACTCTCGTGTTTAGGAGAGTTGTGCCTTATATATATATATATATATATATATATATATATATATATATATATATATATATATATATATATATATATAAAATGCGATATATAGAGCTCAATATACACGATGGGATATAGAGCGCGATATGCAAAATGGAAATGGAGCGAGATATATAAAATGCGATATATGAAGAGGGATATACAGAACACCATAAATAAAATATGAATACAACTAGGTGAATACTACAGTACATGGTACTGTATATAAATACGATTTGTAAACTGCAATTTATGAAGAGCAATATATAAAAGACAATTTATAACACAATATGCAAACTTCGATTAGTATAACAATATGTAAACTACGATTTACAAAACAGGTAAATAGGATGGGAGGCAGACTCGATGACTTAGTGAAAACTTCCCCTGTGTGTGGTGTGTCAGCGGTGTTAGTGTTGTCAACAATAAACCAACACAAAAAAACACCTCAAATTAATTAATTTAATAACATCTGAAACAAACACATATTATCCCACCTGTAAGAAGCAGCGGCGCCGGCTCCAGCGACACGTTCCAACTCCTCACGTGGAATCGACTCCAAGACTCCCGAGGGCAGGTAAGGTGGGGATGGAAGACTGGGGCGAAGATGGAGACAACTTGAGCAGGGAACACGGTACAAGTCGGAGGAGGGTACAGCTCGCTGGCCCAACCCTCGTGGGTATCACTTAGCACTGATACTGTATGGTGTTCACTTTGTCCATGAACAGGGGCTGGGATCCTAGGCACTGATACTGTATGGTGTTCACTTTGTCCATGAACAGGGGCCGGGATCCTAGGCACTGATACTGTATGATGTTCACTTTATCCATGAACAGGGGCTGGGATCCTAGGCAGTGATACTGTATGGTGTTCACTTTGTCCATGAACAGGGGCCGGGATCCTAGGCAGCTGGCAGGTGTTTGTTCACTCTGGGGTCTCCGTTCTGCAAGTTTCATTTGGATGGTAATTTTCTCGAAGTGGTTGAGGTTGTCCTCTTTTGCGTAGAACAACTTCCTGGCGTAAGTGGACGGGTGTGACGGTGGTGACAGGGGGGGGGGGGGAGAAGGCTTGCAGTAGTTCACTCTTGGAAGGCGCATCATGAGTGTGCAGGAAGTTGGCCTTCACTTTCTGAAGCCTGGTACCAGGTGACGGGGTCGCAGCAGTGGTTTACGACGACTTGTGGAGTGGCTCAAGCTTGCTGCTGCTCTACCCGACAATGCTCACTACATAAAGAGGCCCTCCATCAAGTTCATGTTTATTGAGACAAGAAAGAAATACATCTCAAAGGGATAGAGTAGCTTAGGCTATTTCTACCCCCCCCTCCCCCTCCATCTTCACCCCGTGTAAGTACAGGATAAGAGTAGAGCTGACAACCTAGTGTAATGTGTCTGGTCAACTATCACACTGTGACTCCTCACATCAGGTTCCATCTTCAGCTGCCTTATTCACTCTTGTGTTGAAGATGATATCCTCATAATGCAGCCAGAGTCTGCCAGTGCAGACTACTCATCACCTGCCTCTGTATGACTAACCCATCCTGTGTGATGAAAATGTTTAGCATCATGTAATTAGCTTTTTGACACACTGTACATCCCTTCACACAGTCTAGGGCAGCTGCACAAGTGCACATGTACCTAAATGTGTTAATAACAAAAATCCATGTTCAAGGAATTGTTTGTTTTCCACAAACACTAGATTATTTTCTAACACAACTTCACTTATATGTTCATAGGGAATATATTAAGTTAACTGTTTGTTCCGTAAGTCCCTCAACGTGACTTGAGTTCGTTATGTATTAATTAACGCTGTGTGTGCTAGTGGTTTTACAAGAATGTAACAACTCTTGTATATATAAATAAATAAAAAAATATCGAAAGAAAACACACGTTTTGGACTAAAGAAAACGGGAAACTGCTGGAGAATCCTCAGTCATTTGCTTAATTTGGTTCAAACACAAATACACTTGTTTTAAAACATAGTTTTTTGTCTTGTTCCACACTATAGTTCACAGTTCACAGTTGACTCCTTCATAAGGCGGCCGTAGGCGTATAACGAGCGTCAGCGTAAGAAGGGTCTATGTCCCAGAGTGGCGGCTTGCCAGGCGGGAAACTCTTAAACAAACGTCAAGTTCTTGACAGTTAGCAAGAGTCCACAAGTGCTTGTGGCGTCACTTTACGCACACAACAGTGACAAGTGCGCGCACTACCACAACAGCTTGAGCAAGTGACACAGTTACCCCAAACTGTCTCCACCACCAACACCAGATGACAACAACAACACGGCAGCCAACTGTCCCAAACTCCTATACCAGCTGATCCCGGCGCAGGGCTGCCATCATGGTACACTTGTAGACTTATCTCACTACTGTACACTGTATATACACTTGTCTCACTACTGTACACTGTATGTACACTTATCTGTGTACTGGACAGTGTATGTACACTTATCTGTGTACTGTACACTGTATGTACACTTATCTCACTACTGTACACTGTATGTGCACTTATATCAGTATTGTACAGTATATGTACACTTATCTCACTACTGTACACTGTATGTGCACTTATCTCACTATTGTACAGTATATGTGCACTTATCTCACTACTGTACACTGTATGTGCACTTATCTCACTATTGTACAGTATATGTACACTTATCTCACTACTGTACACTGTATGTACACTTATCTCACTAGTGTACTGTTTATGTACACTTATCTCACTATTGTACTCTGTATGTACACTTATCTTACTATTGTACAGTATATGTACACTTATCTCACTACTGTACACTGTATGTGCACTTATCTCACTATTGTACAGTATATGTACACTTATCTCACTACTGTACACTGTATGTACACTTATATCACTATTGTACAGTATATGTACACTTATCTCACTACTGTACACTGTATGTACACTTATATCACTATTGTACAGTATATGTACACTTATCTCACTACTGTACACTGTATGTGCACTTATCTCACTATTGTACAGTATATGTACACTTATCTCACTACTGTACACTGTATGTACACTTATATCACTATTGTACAGTATATGTACACTTATCTCACTACTGCACACTGTATGTACACTTATATCACTATTGTACAGTATATGTACACTTATCTCACTACTGTACACTGTATGTACACTTATATCACTATTGTACAGTATATGTACACTTATCTCACTACTGTACACTGTATGTACACTTATCTCACTACTGTACACTGTATGTACACTTATCTCACTGCTGTACACTGTGTGTACACTTGTCTCACTACTGTACACTGTATGTACACTTATCTCACTACTGTACTGTGCATGTACACTTATTTCACTATTGTACAGTATATGTACACTTGTCTCACTACTGTACACTGTATGTACACTTATCTCACTACTGTACACTGTATGTACACTTATCTCACTACTGTACACTTTATGTACACTTATCTGTGTACTGGACAGTGTATGTACACTTATCTGTGTACTGTACACTGTATGTACACTTATCTCACTACTGTACACTGTATGTGCACTTATCTCACTATTGTACAGTATATGTACACTTATCTCACTACTGTACACTGTATGTACACTTATCTCACTATTGTACAGTATACGTACACTTATCTCACAACTGTACACTGTATGTACACTTATCTCACTACTGTACACTGTATGTACACTTATCTCACTACTGTACACTGTATGTACACTTATCTCACTACTGTACACTGTATGTACACTTATCTCACTATTGTACAGTATACGTACACTTATCTCACTACTGTACACTGTATGTACACTTATCTCACTACTGTACTGTTTATGTACACTTGTCTCAGTACTGTACACTCTATGTACACTTATCTCACTATTGTACACTGTATGTACACGTATCTCACTATTGTACACTGTATATACACTTATCTCACTATTGTACACTGTATATACACTTATCTCACTACTGTACACTGTATGTACACTTATCTCAGTACTGTACACTGTATGTACACTTATCTCACTATTGTACAGTATACGTACACTTATCTCACTACTGTACACTGTATGTACACTTATCTCAGTGCTGTATTGTGTATGTACACTTATCTCACTATTGTTCAGTGTATGTACACTTATCTCAGTACTGTACACTGTATGTACACTTACCTCAGTACTGTACAGTGTATGTACACTTATCTCAGTACTGTACAGTGTATGTACACTTATCTCAGTACTGTACAGTGTATGTACACTTATCTCAGTACTGTACAGTGTATGTACACTTATCTCAGTACTGTACAGCGTATGTACACTTATCTCAGTACTGTACAGTATATGTACACTTATCTCAGTACTGTACACTGTATGTACACTTACCTCAGTACTGTACAGTGTATGTACACTTATCTCAGTACTGTACAGTGTATGTACACTTATCTCAGTACTGTACAGTGTATGTACACTTATCTCAGTACTGTACAGTGTATGTACACTTATCTCAGTACTGTACAGTGTATGAACACTTATCTCAGTACTGTACACTGTATGTACACTTATCTCAGTACTGTACAGTGTATGTACACTTATCTCAGTACCTTACAGTGTATGTTCACTTATCTCAGTACTGTACACTGTATGTACACTTATCTCAGTACTGTACAGTGCATTTACACTTATCTCAGTACTGTACAGTGTATGTACACTTATCTCAGTACTGTACAGTGCATGTACACTTATCTCACTATTGTACAGCATATGTACACTTATCTCACTACTGTACACTGTATGTACACTTATCTCAGTACTGTACACTGTATGTACACTTATCTCAGTATTGTACAGTATATATACACTTATCTCACTACTGTACACTGTATGTACACTATCTCACTATTGTACAGTATATGTAGACTTATCTCAGTACTGTACACTGTATGTACATTTATCTCAGTACTGTACAGTGCATGTACACTTATCTCAGTACTGTACAGTGTATGTACACTTATCTCAGTACTGTACAGTGTATGTACACTTATCTCACTACTGTACAGTGCATGTACACTTATCTCACTACTGTACAGTGTATGTACACTTATCTCACTACTGTACAGTGCATGTACACTTATCTCACTACTGTACACTTATCTCAGTACTGTACGGTGCATGTACACTTACCTCAGTACTGTCCTTCCCTCCCTCCTATTTGTATCTCTTCTTCCTAACTCTCTATATCTTCCTTCATATCATCCCTTACCTGTCACTATCCCTCCCTACCTCCCCTCTGTCTTTCCCCTCCCTTATTTCCTCCCCGCCTCCCTCCCCTCGCCCGAGCCACACAAACACTCTTCATATTATCATTAAAATGAAAGTAACAACCAAGTGCTGGCGGGAAAGTGGACCGCGCCGGCGGGGGAAGCTAGGGGAGTCTGGGGGAATTTGTGGGGAAGTAATGGGGGAAATACGAGGGACAGGGGGAATGTGAGGAGAGCCATGGGGGAAGTTTATGGTGTCAAGGGAATTTTTGGGGGGAATCGGGGGTCAGGGAGCAGGCAATGGGGGAGAGTTTGGGGGAATTGGGATGCGAACCAGGGGGAGTTTGAGGGGTGTAAGAGTCTCGGATGATAGTCTTGGGCGTACTGATGGGTGAGGGAGGTGTGTGGGACCCTAGGGTGTAGTGTACTTTCAGACCTTGGATAGGCTAGATGATAGAGGCCAAGATGGACCGAAACACCTTCACTCTTTCTTAAGTGTCTTGATCGAGTCATTTGTTTCAGGCACCTTATTGTAATTAGAACGTAAGTACGAAAACAGACTTATCATTTGCCCCCCTCCCCCCCCGAAACATCAATGTTGTAGAGAACATCTGGCACCCTACTACCAGAATTAATCTTTGACATTGTGTATTAAAACACAGCGATTTTCTGTTATATATTAATATTATTTTATATTGTAGTTTTGTGTATATTTAGACCTAGTTAATGTTAGGAAAGTCAAGTTGCCATTGAGTTATTTGTAACTTGTCTTTAGACTAGGCTCTTCCAGCCGGTGGTCGACCCCAATGACGCAATTGTGAATATTAGCGTACTGTCTATTCAACACTTCCATTTTCTCAAAAATATATCGATAATGATTATATATTAAATTTTATTATAGTTTGACATAGCGTAGGTTTTGCTATACAGTTAGACCTAGCGTAGGATTTTCTATACAGTTAGACCTAGCGTAGGTTTTGCTATACAGTTAGACCTAGCGTAGGTTTTGCTATACAGTTAGACCTAGCGTAGGTTTTGCTATACAGTTAGACCTAGCGTAGGTTTTGCTATACTGTTAGACCTAGCGTAGGTTTTGCTATACTGTTAGACCTACCGTAGGTTTTGCTATACAGTTAGACCTAGCGTAGGTTTTGCTATACTGTTAGACCTAGCGTAGGTTTTGCTATACTGTTAGACCTAGCGTAGGTTTTGCTATACAGTTAGACCTAGCGTAGGTTTTGCCAAATATTTTGGTCCTGTTGGTGGATCGGCTGATGGATCCAATTGGTCGCGACAGATGCTGACACAAGATCACATACAGCAACAGGTGCTGACACAAGATCACATACAGCAACAGGTGCTGACACAAGATCACATACAGCATCAGATGCTGACACAAGATCACATACAGCAACAGGTGCTGACACAAGATCACATACAGCAACAGATGCTGACACAAGATCACATACAGCAACAGATGTTGACACAAGATCACATACAGCAACATATATCGACGCAAGAACATTTTTTTTTTTTTTTTTTTTTTTAGAGAGATATATACAAGAGTTGTTACATTCTTGTACAGCCACTAGTACGCGTAGCGTTTCGGGCAGGTCCCTGGAATACGATCCCCTGCCGCGAAGAATCGTCTTTTTATCCAAGTTCACATTTTACTGTTGCGTTAAACAAAGGCTACAATTAAGGAAATGCGCCCAGTAAATCCTCCCTGGCCAGGATACGAACCCATGACATAGCGCTCGCGGAACGCCAGGCGAGTGTCTTACCACTACACCACGGAGACTGGTAAATATTAATTACATATTATATTAAACATATTAAACCTGAAATATGGACACATACATACGTACACATAAAGACACTCTCACACACTGCCACGGATACAGACACACGTACACATTAAGACACTCTCACACACTGCCACGGATACAGACACACGTACACATAAAATCACACATAAAAAGACATATATACAGTATAGGAAAAATACTAGTGACACATAATAGAGGGAAAAATAGATAGGTTAGAAAGGCGGGGTCCAAGAACAAATTGCTCGAATCTGCAGGCACAAATAGTAATTACTTAAATAATAAATACATATATATATATATATATATATATATATATATATATATATATATATATATATATATATATATATATATATATATATATATATATATATATATATATATATATATTATAAAATATGACCGAAAAAGTAAGATTAATAATTCTAACACGAATTTTCTCAATCTTTCGTACATTTCTTTTCACTGTTGGAGGTAAATCAAAAATCAATTCTCCAAAATTCATTTTTATTTCTAGTCTGACGCGACACGAGCACGTTTCGTAAAACTTATTACATTTTCAAAGACTTTAGTTCACAAATACACAACTGAATAGAACTTACGCATCTCCGATTTTATTTCTACATTTGAGTGAGGTGGAAGGGGTGATGTGGCATTAACACAAGACAGAACAATAGGGTATTAATAGGGTATTAATTTCATCAACACAAGACAGAACAAGAAGTGGTATTAATAGGGTATTAATTTCATCAACACAAGACAGAACACGAAACAATGGATATTGAATAGAAGTGTTTGTAGAAAGCCTATTGGTCCATATTTCTTGATGCTTCTATATTGGAGCGGAGTCTTGAGGTGGGTAGAATATAGTTGTGCAATAATTGGCTGTTGATTGCTGGTGTTGACTTCTTGATGTGTAGTGCCTCGCAAACGTCAAGCCGCCTGCTATCGCTGTATCTATCGATGATTTCTGTGTTGTTTACTAGGATTTCTCTGGCGATGGTTTGGTTGTGGGAAGAGATTATATGTTCCTTAATGGAGCCCTGTTGCTTATGCATCGTTAAACGCCTAGAAAGAGATGTTGTTGTCTTGCCTATATACTGGGTTTTTTGGAGCTTACAGTCCCCAAGAGGGCATTTGAAGGCATAGACGACGTTAGTCTCTTTTAAAGCGTTCTGTTTTGTGTCTGGAGAGTTTCTCATGAGTAGGCTGGCCGTTTTTCTGGTTTTATAGTAAATCGTCAGTTGTATCCTCTGATTTTTGTCTGTAGGGATAACGTTTCTATTAAAAATATCTTTCAGGACCCTTTCCTCCGTTTTATGAGCTGTGGAAAAGAAGTTCCTGTAAAATAGTCTAATAGGGGGTATAGGTGTTGTGTTAGTTGTCTCTTCAGAGGTTGCATGGCTTTTCACTTTCCTTCTTATGATGTCTTCGACGAAACCATTGGAGAAGCCGTTATTGACTAGGACCTGCCTTACCCTACAGAGTTCTTCGTCGACTTGCTTCCATTCTGAGCTGTGGCTGAGAGCACGGTCGACATATGCGTTAACAACACTCCTCTTGTACCTGTCTGGGCAGTCGCTGTTGGCATTTAGGCACATTCCTATGCTCGTTTCCTTAGTGTAGACTGCAGTGTGGAAACCTCCGCCCTTTTCCATGACTGTTACATCTAGAAAGGGCAGCTTCCCATCCTTTTCCATCTCGTAAGTGAAACGCAGCACGGAACTCTGCTCAAATGCCTCCTTCAGCTCCTGCAGATGTCTGACATCAGGTACCTGTGTTAAAATGTCGTCAACATACCTGCAGTATATGGCCGGTTTCAATTTCATGTCGACTAAGACTTTTTGCTCGATGGTACCCATGTAGAAGTTTGCAAACAGGACACCTAGGGGAGAACCCATGGCGACCCCATCTACTTGCTTATACATGTGCCCATCCGGGCTCAAGAAGGGTACCTCTTTAGTACAAGCTTGGAGTAGTTTCCTCAGAATATTTTCTGGTACGTCAAGAGGAGTACAGGCTGGATCACGATACACTCTGTCGGCTATCATTCCGATTGTCTCGTCCACAGGTACGTTGGTAAACAGCGATTCTACGTCCAACGAGGTTCTTATCCCTGTGGCCCGTGTGCCCCGCAGTAAGTCAACAAATTCCTTTGGAGACTTCAGGCTGAAGGCGCAAGGAACATAAGGAGTCAGCAGGCCGTTGAGTCGCTTCGCCAGTCTGTACGTGGGTGTGGGTATCTGGCTAATGATTGGCCGAAGTGGGTTTGCAGGCTTGTGTGTCTTGACATTTCCATACACATATCCAGGTTTATATTCCCCAATGATCTTTGGCAGGTGGAGTCCGGATTTCTTGGCGTTCACAGTTTCGATCAGTTTGTTGACCTTTGCTTTTAATTCGGTTGTAGTGTCCTTCGTTACCCTTTGGAACTTAGTTTGGTCAGAGAGTATGATGTTCATTTTCGCCAGATATTCGTCTTTTTTAAGAATGACATATATTGGCGACTTGTCACCTCTCCTGACAACTATCTCCTTGTTCTCACGAAGGCTTTTAGCTGCCGCTTTAAGCTCGGGGAACAGTATGGTGCTTTTGTAATTGCCTCGATTCTTTCCTCCTTCTGCAATAAGTTCTGCTTGTAAGGTATCTTTGGTAGTGACCTTCTTTTGTGTCTCGAGGTCGAATATGTCATCCAACAGAATTTCCAACTCTACTTTCCGGGCCATCTCACTCGGTCTGGACATAACATGACAGGAAAGACTGCTACCAAAATATACTAATATTAAAGCGCACGACCCAGCAGCAAGGAATCAAGCCTTCACGATAAAATATCGCCAGGATCTGATTCGTGATCAGATATACAAGGCAGAGAATGAAATCAAAGACAACAAAACGCAACTACTTCATGCTACAAACGAGTGGAGAAATAGCAACATCGACGAAAGTATCCGTACCCGCATTGAACAACACCTCGACATCCTCACAGACCAACATCACCTCAGCACTGAAACAAGGATTATCAAGAAACTAACAACATTATATGGAGGACCTATGGCAATTCCACGACCAAGAGATGGCTTCCTGAACCTTGCAGGAATTAACCTCACTGAGGACCAAGTCACTCTCCTAAATCTGGGCATAAACTGTCATGTTATGTCCAGACCGAGTGAGATGGCCCGGAAAGTAGAGTTGGAAATTCTGTTGGATGACATATTCGACCTCGAGACACAAAAGAAGGTCACTACCAAAGATACCTTACAAGCAGAACTTATTGCAGAATGAGGAAAGAATCGAGGCAATTACAGAAGCACCATACTGTCCCCCGAGCTTAAAGCGGCAGCTAAAAGCCTTCGTGAGAACAAGGAGATAGTTGTCAGGAGAGGTGACAAGTCGCCAATATATGTCATTCTTAAAAAAGACGAATATCTGGCGAAAATGAACATCATACTCTCTGACCAAACTAAGTTCCAAAGGGTAACGAAGAACACTACAACCGAATTAAAAGCAAAGGTCAACAAACTGATCGAAACTGTGAACGCCAAGAAATCCGGACTCCACCTGCCAAAGATCATTGGGGAATATAAACCTGGATATGCGTATGGAAATGTCAAGACACACAAGCCTGGAAACCCACTTCGGCCAATCAGTAGCCAGATACCCACACCCACGTACAGACTGGCGAAGCGACTCAACGGCCTGCTGACTCCTTATGTTCCTTGCGCCTTCAGCCTGAAGTCTCCAAAGGAATTTGTTGACTTACTGCGGGGCACACGGGCCACAGGGATAAGAGCCTCGTTGGACGTAGAATCGCTGCTTACCAACGTACCTGTGGACGAGACAATTGGAATGATAGCCGACAGAGTGTATCGTGATCCAGCCTGTACTCCTCTTGACGTACCAGAAAATATTCTGAGGAAACTACTCCAAGCTTGTACTAAAGAGGCACCCTTCTTGAGCCCGGATGGGCACATGTATAAGCAAGTAGATAGGGTCGCCATGGGTTCTCCCCTAGGTGTCCTGTTTGCAAACTTCTACATGGGTACCATCAAGCAAAAAGTCTTAGTCGACATGAACTTGAAACCGGCCATATACTGCAGGTATGTTGACGACATTTTTACACAGGTACCTGATGTCAGACATCTGCAGGAGCTGAAGGAGGCATTTGAGCAGAGTTCCGTGCTGTGTTTCACTTACGAGATGGAAAAGGATGGGAAGCTGCCCTTTCTAGATGTAACAGTCATGGAAGAGGGCGGAGGTTTCCACACTGCAGTCTACACTAAGGAAACGAGCATAGGAATGTGCCTAAATGCCAACAGCGACTGCCCAGACAGGTACAAGAGGAGTGTTGTTAACACATATGTCGACCGTGCTCTCAGCCACAGCTCAGAATGGAAGCAAGTCGACGAAGAACTCTGTAGGGTAAGGCAGGTCCTAGTTAATAACGGCTTCTCCAATGGTTTCGTCGAAGACATCATAAGAAGGAAAGTGAAAAGCCATGCAACCTCTGAAGAGACAACTAACACAACACCTATACCCCCTATTAGACTATTTTACAGGAACTTCTTTTCCACAGCTCATAAAACGGAGGAAAGGGTCCTGAAAGATATTGTTAATAGAAACGTTATCCCTACAGACAAAAATCAGAGGATACAACTGACGATTTACTATAAAACCAGAAAAACGGCCAGCCTACTCATGAGAAACTCTCCAGACACAAAACAGAACGCTTTAAAAGAGACTAACGTCGTCTATGCCTTCAAATGCCCTCTTGGGGACTGTAAGCTCCAAAAAACCCAGTATATAGGCAAGACAACAACATCTCTTTCTAGGCGTTTAACGATGCATAAGCAACAGGGCTCCATTAAGGAACATATAATCTCTTCCCACAACCAAACCATCGCCAGAGAAATCCTAGTAAACAACACAGAAATCATCGATAGATACAGCGATAGCAGGCGGCTTGACGTTTGCGAGGCACTACACATCAAGAAGTCAACACCAGCAATCAACAGCCAATTATTGCACAACTATATTCTACCCACCTCAAGACTCCGCTCCAATATAGAAGCATCAAGAAATATGGACCAATAGGCTTTCTACAAACACTTCTATTCAATATCCATTGTTTCGTGTTCTGTCTTGTGTTGATGAAATTAATACCCTATTAATACCACTTCTTGTTCTGTCTTGTGTTGATGAAATTAATACCCTATTAATACCCTATTGTTCTGTCTTGTGTTAATGCCACATCACCCCTTCCACCTCACTCAAATGTAGAAATAAAATCGGAGATGCGTAAGTTCTATTCAGTTGTGTATTTGTGAACTAAAGTCTTTGAAAATGTAATAAGTTTTACGAAACGCGCTCGTGTCGCGTCAGACTAGAAATAAAAATGAATTTTGGAGAATTGATTTTTGATTTACCTCCAACAGTGAAAAGAAATGTACGAAAGATTGAGAAAATTCGTGTTAGAATTATTAATCTTACTTTTTCGGTCATATTTAATAATATATGTCTACAGGAAAGACTGCTACCAAAATATACTAATATATATATATATATATATATATATATATATATATATATATATATATATATATATATATATATATATATATATATATATATATATGTGTGTGTATATCACGAAAATAAACACGTGATTAAGAATGTGACAATGTCAGACCACCGAGGAAAAATGAAACAGGAAATTTCCTTAAGTACTTTCGTATATTAAATACATCTTCAGAAGGTGAAGATGTATTACCTTCTGAAGATGTATTTAATATACGAAAGTACTTAAGGAAATTTCCTGTTTCATTTTTCCTCGGTGGTCTGACATTGTCATATATATATATATATATATATATATATATATATATATATATATATATATATATATATATATATATATATATATATATATATATATATATATATATATATATATACCTAGAAGGGGTACCACCTCTGGTGCAATTGTAGGGACCCATAGCCTCAGAGAAGAAAATAAAGAGTACTCAGAGAAGACCTTTTGGATCCTCACTGAACACTTTGATATTTTCTTCTCCTACCACCCCTATTCTTTTGTTAAGTGTGTATATTTATCTAACTTTATTTGAAAATGTCATTACACAAAAAAAGTTACAATATTGATTACATACAGGGTACAAGGCTGCTTGTCATAAGTTGAATAGCTCCTCCAGCTCCTCAGATGGTGGGCACGAACCATGGATGCAGTGAGCATTTCCTCTCTGGATTGCCACACTAAGGCGCTGAAAAAGAAAACTGGCAGCTCTGGGGTCTCTAGTTGTTTCGATTAGCTTAGACCCCAACTCCTTTAAAAAGCTAGCAGCACTTTTACCCCAGGCACCAAGCGTCTCTGAGGCAATGGGGACAAAATTGTAGTGGTGCTCAAGGTCTCTGTATTTACGTGACTTGGCCGCTTCCCGGTGATTGGCAGCTCCTCCTGCTTGTGTAGCACTGAAGTCAACATAGGTATTGGCTAAAGTTGAAACGCAAGTGTAGTCCCACACCAACTGTCTACCATTCTTCCAGGGGTTCACCGTAATTCCGTCTGGGCGACCGACAGGCTCATCAGAGTTGCGGGACATTAGGTAACGGGGCTCTCTCTCTGCTGGACAACCGGCTGTGGTAAGGCTTCTCTTAATAATGTCATTAACCTCGCCGTGTCTTGCATGCCATCCTCCGGTCCTTTGGCAAAGAAGGCCATGCCGTCCATATCTGTCGGCCTCTGCCTCGCCGCAAATACACCTGTATTCGGTGTGGATTGGGGCAGCTAGGCGAAGAGCCACGGCAATTCGGAGGGCCTGCGGTGTGAGACGGGTGCCGGTTGCTGACATTGGGGTTGCTAATAGGAAATCACCTGCATGGGGAGCTGCTACAGCTCTAAGTCGGGCAGTGTCATGTGGTGTCGTTGCAGCTTCTAGCAAAGTTGCAGCTTCTTGGTCGGCAATGGGGCGATCCCAGCTGGATTGCTTATGGGCTTCAGAAGGCGGTGGTTGGGGTGCTGGTCCTACGAGAGAGACCCATTTGGTTGTGCAGTCTGTGAAGCTGGGATCATGCACCCCTGCCTGTTGAACTAGGTGCTCAGGTAGGATTTCCTTCACCAGGTTGTCAGACCCCACTGAAGAGGACAGGAATGCTGGTACAGCAATTTGTGTTGCTGTGCGCACGCCAAGGCCCCCGAGTCTGACAGGAAGGGAGGCCTGTTTCCACTGTGAGTCGCTGAGGGAAAGATTGAGGGCTTTTTCTAGTGTTGATTTCAGCAAGCTGTCATACTCTTCTAATTTAATATTGTTGAAAGATGGCGAACATCTTAGAAAGTAGGTCAGCCTGGGAAGGGACAAGCATCTGGTGATGAGGTAAAGTGCATCATGAGCATCGATGTCTTCAATCCTCTCGTTCATCCTCTTCAGGTCAGTGATCTTCTTACCAAGGACCCCGTCGATGGCATTCCTTCCAAGAGGAGCACCTAGGAGTGTGCTGTCCTCAGGGTTGGTTGTATGAATGTCAGGCAAAACAACCTATATTTGCTCTATTATGTGCTGGTTGGTGGAGGTTATTTCGCACTTGGAAGGGTTCAGGGTGAGGCCTAGGCTTGCTCCTTGCTCCTGGATTATTCTTATGTCGTCCAAGAGTGAGGCTGGGGAGCCGGCTAGAGTACCATCATCCAAAAACCAAATGTTGAGCTCACTGGACAGGTTATCGGTGACTTCCTTGATAACTAGGCAGAACAGAAAAGGAGCAAGGGGGTCACCTTGTTGGACACCTTCTTGTGATTCAATTTCATGTTCCCCAAAAAGCAGGGTTAGATTCTTGCTGTAGCATGAGTTTACAAACGGGTAGAGGGAAGGAAAAAGGCGATGAACTGCACTGAGTACTGCATCCCTTCTAACCAGATTGAAAGCATTTTTGAAGTCCAGCTTTATCAGGGCTTTTTCATTCGTAATGTTGGCAATGTAGGCTCTAGCTGCATGAGCCGCTGCCTCACACCCTTGGGGAATGCCAAACCCAAGCTGTTTTGGCTTCAGCATGTCGGCTGCTGCCTGACTAACTGCTCTAGCAGCAGCCTTAGCGACGAGACGCCGGAGTGAATTGCCGACAGCTATCGGTCTGATTCCTCCATCTTTTTTCCTCAGGGCACAGAGGGTAGCGCCAAAAAAGAGAGGCCGTATGGTCTCTGGTATGTTGCCAGCTAGACATGTGTTGGCGAATCTAGTTAGTTCCACCAGGAGGCCCTGTGCAATGTCTCCCAGTGCAGGGTTGAGCATTTGTTTGATGTGGTTGGGTCGTAGTCCTGTGAACCCACCTGCTGATCCTGGTGGGAAGGATAAAGCTGCTTTGTGCACTATATAAAGTGAATGAAAGTGAAAACTATAGTGAAAGTGAAAACTGTAAAGTGAAACTATATGAAGGATAAAGCTGCTATATATATATATATATATATATATATATATATATATATATATATATATATATATATATATATATATATATATATATATATATATATATATGTCGTACCTAGTAGCCAGAACGCACTTCTGGGCCTACTATGCAAGGCCCGATTTGCCTAATAAGCCAAGTTTTCATGAACTAATTGTTTTTCGACCACCTAACCTACCTAACCTAACCTAAACTAACTTTTTCGGCTACCTAACCTAACCTAACCTATAAAGATAGGTTAGGTTAGGTTAGGTAGGGTTGGTTAGGTTCGGTCATATATCTACGTTAATTTTAACTCTAATAACAAAAAATTGACCTCATACATAATGAAATGGGTAGCTTTATCATTTCATAAGAAAAAAATTAGAGAAAATATATTAATTCATGAAAACTTGGCTTATTAGGCATATCGGGCCTTGCATAGTAGGCTGATAAGTGCGTTCTGGCTACTAGGTACGACATATATATATATATATATATATATATATATATATATATATATATATATATATATATATATATATATATATATATATATATGTCGTACCTAGTAGCCAGAACGCACTTCTCAGCCTAATATGCAAGGCTCGATTTGCCTAATAAGCCAAGTTTTCATGAATTAATTGTTTTTCGACTACCTAACCTACCTAACCTAACCTAACCTAACTTTTTCGGCTACCTAACCTAACCTAACCTATAAAGATAGGTTAGGTTAGGTTAGGTAGGGTTCGTTAGGTTCGGTCATATATCTACGTTAATTTTAACTCCAATAAAAAAAATTGACCCCATACATAATGAAATGGGTAGTTTTATCATTTTATAAGAAAAAAATTAGAGAAAATATATTAATTCAGGAAAACTTGGCTTATTAGGCAAATCGAGCCTTGCATAGTAGGCCAAAAAGTGCGTTCTGGCTACTAGGTACGACATATATATATATATATATATATCAACATATATAGACACAAGAATTTCAATACAAAAGCAGCCTCAATTTTTACTGATTGAAACACTTTACAAACAAGATTTTAATAAAAATTCTTTATTTAATAAAATACAATATAAATCATATATACATAAATTTTACAAGGCAATAATAATACATTACATATACAGTAGTATAACTCCCAGTAAAGAAGTGTTTCATATTATCAAAGATCATGAACTTCAAACCCCCTAAATGTTATACCTATTTTTCTTTAAATGATTTACAATTATAGAGATTATATTTACATTAATTTACAGGAGAAATTATTACATTTATATATATATATATATATATATATAATGCACAGACTACCCTATTCCAGTAGCTGAAGTTTATAACTTTTTAGACACTCAACCCACCAGGGGACTCGAACACTGGCCAACAAGGTGGCAGTTGCATGCTGTATCCACTACGCTATACTTCAAAGCCATAAGAGAGGTAGGAATTCTGGGGTATTTAACCAACCAGAACTCAAATCCTCTCCCAGGCGATGAGATAGTGTGGGACCTCGGATGCTCTTTCATCGGTTCCTGTTATATGGGAAAACTCAGTGCCAAATGCTTAATGCACAGACTACCCTATTCCAGTAGCTGAAGTTTATAACTTTTTAGACACTCAACCCACCAGGGGACTCGAACACTGGCCAACAAGGTGGCAGTTGCATGCTGTATCCACTACGCTATACTTCAAAGCCATTAAGAGAGGTAGGAATTCTGGGGTATTTAACCAACCAGAACTCAAATCCTCTCCCAGGCGATGAGATAGTGTGGGACCTCGGATGCTCTTTCATCGGTTCCTGTTATATGGGAAAACTCAGTGCCAAATGCTTAATGCACAGACTACCCTATTCCAGTAGCTGAAGTTTATAACTTTTTAGACACTCAACCCACCAGGGGACTCGAACACTGGCCAACAAGGTGGCAGTTGCATGCTGTATCCACTACGCTATACTTCAAAGCCATTAAGAGAGGTAGGAATTCTGGGGTATTTAACCAACCAGAACTCAAATCCTCTCCCAGGCGATGAGATAGTGTGGGACCTCGGATGCTCTTTCATCGGTTCCTGTTATATGGGAAAACTCAGTGCCAAATGCTTAATGCACAGACTACCCTATTCCAGTAGCTGAAGTTTATAACTTTTTAGACACTCAACCCACCAGGGGACTCGAACACTGGCCAACAAGGTGGCAGTTGCATGCTGTATCCACTACGCTATACTTCAAAGCCATTAAGAGAGGTAGGAATTCTGGGGTATTTAACCAACCAGAACTCAAATCCTCTCCCAGGCGATGAGATAGTGTGGGACCTCGGATGCTCTTTCATCGGTTCCTGTTATATGGGAAAACTCAGTGCTAAATGCTTAATGCACAGACTACCCTATTCCAGTAGCTGAAGTTTATAACTTTTTAGACACTCAACCCACCAGGGGACTCGAACACTGGCCAACAAGGTGGCAGTTGCATGCTGTATCCACTACGCTATACTTCAAAGCCATTAAGAGAGGTAGGAATTCTGGGGTATTTAACCAACCAGAACTCAAATCCTCTCCCAGGCGATGAGATAGTGTGGGACCTCGGATGCTCTTTCATCGGTTCCTGTTATATGGGAAAACTCAGTGCCAAATGCTTAATGCACAGACTACCCTATTCCAGTAGCTGAAGTTTATAACTTTTTAGACACTCAACCCACCAGGGGACTCGAACACTGGCCAACAAGGTGGCAGTTGCATGCTGTATCCACTACGCTATACTTCAAAGCCATTAAGAGAGGTAGGAATTCTGGGGTATTTAACCAACCAGAACTCAAATCCTCTCCCAGGCGATGAGATAGTGTGGGACCTCGGATGCTCTTTCATCGGTTCCTGTTATATGGGAAAACTCAGTGCCAAATGCTTAATGCACAGACTACCCTATTCCAGTAGCTGAAGTTTATAACTTTTTAGACACTCAACCCACCAGGGGACTCGAACACTGGCCAACAAGGTGGCAGTTGCATGCTGTATCCACTACGCTATACTTCAAAGCCATTAAGAGAGGTAGGAATTCTGGGGTATTTAACCAACCAGAACTCAAATCCTCTCCCAGGCGATGAGATAGTGTGGGACCTCGGATGCTCTTTCATCGGTTCCTGTTATATGGGAAAACTCAGTGCCAAATGCTTAATGCACAGACTACCCTATTCCAGTAGCTGAAGTTTATAACTTTTTAGACACTCAACCCACCAGGGGACTCGAACACTGGCCAACAAGGTGGCAGTTGCATGCTGTATCCACTACGCTATACTTCAAAGCCATTAAGAGAGGTAGGAATTCTGGGGTATTTAACCAACCAGAACTCAAATCCTCTCCCAGGCGATGAGATAGTGTGGGACCTCGGATGCTCTTTCATCGGTTCCTGTTATATGGGAAAACTCAGTGCCAAATGCTTAATGCACAGACTACCCTATTCCAGTAGCTGAAGTTTATAACTTTTTAGACACTCAACCCACCAGGGGACTCGAACACTGGCCAACAAGGTGGCAGTTGCATGCTGTATCCACTACGCTATACTTCAAAGCCATTAAGAGAGGTAGGAATTCTGGGGTATTTAACCAACCAGAACTCAAATCCTCTCCCAGGCGATGAGATAGTGTGGGACCTCGGATGCTCTTTCATCGGTTCCTGTTATATGGGAAAACTCAGTGCCAAATGCTTAATGCACAGACTACCCTATTCCAGTAGCTGAAGTTTATAACTTTTTAGACACTCAACCCACCAGTAGTCTGTGCATTAAGCATTTGGCACTGAGTTTTCCCATATAACAGGAACCGATGAAAGAGCATCCGAGGTCCCACACTATCTCATCGCCTGGGAGAGGATTTGAGTTCTGGTTGGTTAAATACCCCAGAATTCCTACCTCTCTTAATGGCTTTGAAGTATAGCGTAGTGGATACAGCATGCAACTGCTACCTTGTTGGCCAGTGTTCGAGTCCCCTGGTGGGTTGAGTGTCTAAAAAGTTATAAACTTCAGCTACTGGAATAGGGTAGTCTGTGCATTAAGCATTTGGCACTGAGTTTTCCCATATAACAGGAACCGATGAAAGAGCATCCGAGGTCCCACACTATCTCATCGCCTGGGAGAGGATTTGAGTTCTGGTTGGTTAAATACCCCAGAATTCCTACCTCTCTTAATGGCTTTGAAGTATAGCGTAGTGGATACAGCATGCAACTGCCACCTTGTTGGCCAGTGTTCGAGTCCCCTGGTGGGTTGAGTGTCTAAAAAGTTATAAACTTCAGCTACTGGAATAGGGTAGTCTGTGCATTAAGCATTTGGCACTGAGTTTTCCCATATAACAGGAACCGATGAAAGAGCATCCGAGGTCCCACACTATCTCATCGCCTGGGAGAGGATTTGAGTTCTGGTTGGTTAAATACCCCAGAATTCCTACCTCTCTTAATGGCTTTGAAGTATAGCGTAGTGGATACAGCATGCAACTGCCACCTTGTTGGCCAGTGTTCGAGTCCCCTGGTGGGTTGAGTGTCTAAAAAGTTATATATATATATATATATATATATATATATATATATATATATATATATATATATATATATATATATATATATATATATATATATATATATATATATATATATATATATATATATATTATGTAATTCTTAGTAAACTAATTTTCCATATCATCACCGACCATGAGCCGTAAACCCCAAATGTTACACTTGATCCTGCCTCGCAAGAACTTCAATATTTTGTCTACTGAGTCTACTTGTCTACTTTTTTGTCTACAGTCTACTACTCCTGCCTGCAACAACAACAATACTACTACTACTACTAATAATAATAATAATAATAATAAAGACTAAAAACCCACACTCGTTTATTTGTGAAATTTAGTAAAGAATTTACACTAAGTCTCTCGCACTCTCCTGAGTGCTTGGTCAAGGTCAGAGTGATTAGGACGAAGACTTACATCTCAACGACTAATCGTGTATTAGATTACAACCTTTATCCGTTGAGATTACATCTCAACGGATTAGTCGTTGAGGACTAAGTCTCGTCCTAATCATTTAGACCTTGAGAGTGCCAGAGAGACTTGGTGTAAATTCCTTACATAAATTTTACAAATACAAAAGTGTAGGTTATTATACAATGTTATTATGTCTGTGAGAAGACATTACCATTACTTTAATAATAATAATAATAATAATAATAATAATAATAATAACTAAAAGAATGACCAAAAACATGATAAAGGTCCACAAAATGCATCACCTCTCTTAGCCATAATATGAAGAGATTACAGTGTGTGATTACACCGTGTAATTACACCGTATGAGTACACCGTGTGATTACACCGTGTAATTACACGGTATGAATACACCGTATGAGTACACCGTGTGAGTACACCGTGTAATTACACCTTGTAATTACACCTTGTAATTACACTATGTGATTACACAGTAAAACTTATCTTAGCCAGGCTGGCGTAACAGAGATATAACCATACTGCAAATAACATATGGAAGTTTACTTATTATAATGATAATAAATCAATAAAATATTAATACAAAAATTATCCCCTCAAATAATATGCATAAAGGCAATTAGGCTATTATCACTGAAACAGCTCACTAGGCTGGTGTAACTAAAGTAGGCCTATCCAAAAATCACTAATAACGCCATATTAATATTAAATACAAATTATTAATTAGTAGATAAAGCTGCGCATCTAGTGAGAAGCAAAGTTAGTGTGATAGATTTTTGTTATCTTTATTTAAGAAAATACAATATAATCATATATACATAAATTTTACAAGGCAATACTACATTATAATTCTCATTGAACAAGTGTTTCATTATCACAGAACATGATCTTTAAAACCCCTCGATGTTATACTTATTTTTCTTTAAATGATTTACAAAAATTGGAGGTTATATTTACATAAATTTACAGGGGAAATTATTACATTTATATATATTTTATATAATTCTCAGTAAACCAATTTTCCATATCATCACCGAGCATGAGCCGTAAACCCTAAATGTTATACCTGATCCTGCCTCGCAAGAACTTTAATGTTTTGTTTACTGAGTAACCTTCCTGCCTTCTTATCCACACACAGTAACCTTCCTGCCTGCCTATCCACACACAGTAACCCTCCTGCCTGCTTATCCACACACAAAAAATGTAACCAGAAATTAACATAATTATTGTATACCTAATTTTCATGCATTTTATGTCAAATATGCAACATTAAAAACCTCATTAACTCCACTCTAATACTTGGTCCACCCAATTTCAACGCCCTTATCATCCAAAACAAACATTATACAATACAGTTTGACAAGAACCTGGCCTGCTATATATATATATATATATATATATATATATATATATATATATATATATATATATATATATATATATATATATCACACACAGCACACTACTCGGAGCACCTCTGGGCCACAATGCCATTGATGCAGTCCTTGACGAAAAGTATAGAGACCTAAAGAGGATGGAAGAGAGAATTGGGGACTTGGACTCCCACGATGCCCTCTACCTTCTCACAAAGTGCCTTACCCTGCCCAGGCTAACATACTTCTTAAGGTGTGCACCAACTTTTGGCAACCCACTTCTAAATCAATATGATGAGCTCCTCAGGTCAATATTCAGGAAGGCGCTCAACCTAGATTTAGATGACAGTCAGTGGGACCAAGCAACACTACCAGTGAGATTTGGAGGGATAGGCATACGAAAGGCAACTGAGGTAGCACTTCCAGCATTCTTATCCTCATGTACAGCAGCCAACGAATTGGTAGGGCAGATCCTACCAGAGCGTATGAGAGAGACAGCGGGAACTCATGATCAAGCGTTCATCGAAGCAGCCAGACAATGGGACACCATTTCACACCCTCAACCCCGACCACAAGTCCCAAAAGACCACAAGCAGGCCCACTGGGATAGCCCCATAATGGAAAAGACTGTCACAGCAATGATTGACAACGCTGATGCTGAAAACAAAGCCCGCCTCCAAGCGGTAACAGCACCCCACGCCGGGGATTTTTTATTTGCTGTGCCCAATGCAGCCCTGGGAACTCGCCTCAGTCATGACGCTCTCCGCATTGGAGTTGCCCTTCGCCTTGCCGCCCCCATCCTCACCGAACATAGGTGCATCTGCGGAACTGCGATGGCAGACCAATATGGTCGTCATGGTCTGGTATGTCGTAAATCACAGGGTAAAATTGCAAGACATGAAGAAGTCAACGACATCATCAAGAGGAGCCTCGCCACAGCCCGCTGCCCGGCACAAAGAGAACCACACTTATCCAGACCTAACGACCCTCAGAAGCGCCCTGATGGGGTCACCTTGCTACCTTGGAAGGATGGTAAGCAAGTGGTATGGGACTACACGTGCGCTGCCACACTGGCCAGTACCTACCTCCACTACAGCACACGTGAAAGCGGTGGTGCTGCTTCTTTCAGGGAATCGCAGAAAATTATTAAATACAGAGGTCTAGCACACTGCTACAGCTTTGTTCCGATCGGCTCGGAGACCCTCGGTTCGTGGGGAAAATGTGCATTGAAGTTCCTGAAGGAATTGCGGGACAAATTGATCAGCGCTACAAAAGACCAGAGAGCAAAAAGTTTCTTGTTCCAGCGCCTCAGTGTTGCGATTCAGAGGGGAAACGCCTGTTGCGTCTTGGGCACTAGTCCAACTTCAGAGGAATTCGAAGAAGTGTTTGACTTGCAACAATGATCGAACCCGTCTGTGACATTCATCAATGTTTCCCATTGTTGTGTTCTTCAAGAGATCCATAACCTTTAAGCACCTTTTTGCATTATTATTTTTGTATCAACCCATGTATATCTTGTAACCATCAAATGCATAATAAAGCACAAAAAATATTCAAGGAAGGGGGTGGTAGGAGAAAAGCACACAGAAACTGTATTGGAGGGGATCTAAACATTCCCTCTAATGCGTTATGCGTGGTTTCCTCCGAGGCTATGGGTCCCCCTTCTTCCAGCTAGAGGTGGTACTCCCTTCCCTATATATATATATATATATATATATATATATATATATATATATATATATATATATATATATATATATATATATATATTTAAGATGAATAGGAAAACCAGGGATATACTGAACATCTTGTATCAGAATCTTTACTTTAAAAATCATAATTTTCGAATACTTCTCGTATTCATCATCAGATCTAAAAGAAAAAACAGAAATCACAATCAAATAGCTGGTAAACAAAGAACTCATACTGAATATAATTGCCTATCAAAGAAAGGAAAATGCTTAAAAAACAAAACACTTAAGTGCACTTAAAGTGATCAATACAAATAAAACTTATTAACTGTCACATATATTAAAACTAATTTAAAATCCATTAAACTACAAGATGACATTTATAACTACTAAATCAAACCATTCCATTAAACTTACGTGAAGTGATCAGAAGTGAATCTTGATACCCAACACATAGATACTAAACACTATAACAAATATTTATATAATGACTACAAATCTGCAAAAAATGTATGTAAAATGCAAACAGAATAAACGACAATTATAAAGTACTAACCAAAATCTTATAAAAAACTCAAATAATAAATAAAATTAAATACCAAAAAATGTATTATATATCCTAAATAAAAGATTATATTAATGTACAATGTTAAGACTTGAAATAAGTAAGAAAGGGCAAAGACATGGTAAACTAAACAAAATTAAAATACCAAAATAAACTAAAAATCAAATTACAGGGCCTACTGTGCACTATACAGTGTACAATTGAACAGCTGAAAGGTTGCTATTTAACAGAGGCCGCAGCTCCTTTATATATAAGGATTCCATTACTCTCAAATCTGACTGGCTCAAATCAAATCTGAGAGTAATGGAATCCTTATATATAAAGGAGCTGCGGCCTCTGTTAAATTGCAGCCTTTCAGCTGTTCAATTGTACACTGTATAGTGCACAGTAGGCCCTGTAATTTGATTTTTAGTTTATTTTGGTAGTTTAATTTTGTTTAGTTTACCATGTCTTTGCCCTTTCTTACTTATTTCAAGTCTTAACATTGTACATTAATATAATCTTTTATTTAGGATAATAATACATTTCTTGGTATTTAATTTTATTTAATATTTGAGTTTTTTATAAGATTTTGGTTAGTACTTTATAATTGTCGTTTATTCTGTTTGTATTTTACATACATTTTTTGTAGATTTGTAGTCATTATATAAATATTTGTTATAGTGTTTAGTATCTATGTGTTAGGTATCAAGATTCACTTCTGATAACTTCACGTAAGTTTAATGGAATGCTTCGTTTTAGTAGTTATAAATGTCATCTTGTAGTTTAATGGATTTTAAATTAGTTTTAATATAAGTGACAGTTAATAAGTTTTATTTGTATTGATCATTTTAAGTGCGCTTAAGTGTTTTGTTTTTTAAGCATTTTCCTTTCTTTGATAGGCAATTATATTAAGTATGAGTACTTACAACCTGACTGGTTTCTCCGGCCAGGCGTACGATCAACCTATATATATATATATATATATATATATATATATATATATATATATATATATATTATATGTATGTCGTACCAAGTAGCCAGAACGCACTTCTCAGCCTATTAGGCAGGGCCCGATTTGCCTAATAAGCCAAGTTTTCCTGAATTAATATATTTTCTCTAAATTTTTTCTTATGAAATGCTAAAGCTACCCATTTCATTATGTACGAGGTCATTTCTTTTTTATTGAAATTAAAATTAACGTAGATATATTGACCGAACCTAACCAACCCTACCTAACCTAACCTAACCTATCTTTATAGGTTAGGTCAGGTTAGGTAGCAGAAAAAGTTAGGTTAGGTTAGGTTAGGTAGGTTAGGTAGTCGAAAAAACATTAATTCTTGAAAACTTGGCTTATTAGGCATTTCGGGCTTTGCATAGTAGGCTGAAAAGTGCGTTCTGGCTTCTAGGTACGACATATTATATTTAGGTTATATATATATATATATATATATATATATATATATATATATATATATATATATATATATATATATATGGCACAACTCTCCTAAACACGAGAGTCCAAGTATACAACTTTAGAACACTTTCCCACCAGGAGACTCGAACCCTAGCCAGCACAGAAGCCTTCCAGCAACTGGCATAACAGGTACGCCTTAACCCTCTCCACCACCTGCTCAGACCCTTAAAAGAGATGGTAATTTCGGAGTATTTAAATACCCCAAAGATCAACACCTCCCAAGAGCACCAGAGCAAGTGAGGGGTCATTTATACGTTAATTTCATCAAGTCCCTGTTAATATGGGAAGACACAGTGTCTCTGCTTAAGGCACAACTCTCCTAAACACGAGAGTCAAGTATACAACTTTAGAACACTTTCCCACCAGGAGACTCGAACCCTAGCCAGCACAGAAGCCTTCCAGCAACTGGCATAACAGGTACGCCTTAACCCTCTCCACCACCTGCTCAGACCCTTAAAAGAGATGGTAATTTCGGAGTATTTAAATACCCCAAAGATCAACACCTCCCAAGAGCACCAGAGCAAGTGAGGGGTCATTTATACGTTAATTTCATCAAGTCCCTGTTAATATGGGAAGACACAGTGTCTCTGCTTAAGGCACAACTCTCCTAAACACGAGAGTCAAGTATACAACTTTAGAACACTTTCCCACCAGGAGACTCGAACCCTAGCCAGAACAGAAGCCTTCCAGCAACTGGCATAACAGGTACGCCTTAACCCTCTCCACCACCTGCTCAGACCCTTAAAAGAGATGGTAATTTCGGAGTATTTAAATACCCCAAAGATGAACACCTCCCAAGAGCACCAGAGCAAGTGAGGGGTCATTTATACGTTAATTTCATCAAGTCCCTGTTAATATGGGAAGACACAGTGTCTCTGCTTAAGGCACAACTCTCCTAAACACGAGAGTCAAGTATACAAGTTTAGAACACTTTCCCACCAGGAGACTCGAACCCTAGCCAGCACAGAAGCCTTCCAGCAACTGGCATAACAGGTACGCCTTAACCCTCTCCACCACCTGCTCAGACCTTTAAAAGAGATGGCAATTTCGGAGTATTTAAATACCCCAAAGATGAACACCTCCCAAGAGCACCAGAGCAAGTGAGGGGTCATTTATACGCTAATTTCATCAAGTCCCTGTTAATATGGGAAGACACAGTGTCTCTGCTTAAGGCACAACTCTCCTAAACACGAGAGTCAAGTATACAACTTTAGAACACTTTCCCACCAGGAGACTCGAACCCTAGCCAGCACAGAAGCCTTCCAGCAACTGGCATAACAGGTACGCCTTAACCCTCTCCACCACCTGCTCAGACCCTTAAAAGAGATGGTAATTTCGGAGTATTTAAATACCCCAAAGATCAACACCTCCCAAGAGCACCAGAGCAAGTGAGGGGTCATTTATACGTTAATTTCATCAAGTCCCTGTTAATATGGGAAGACACAGTGTCTCTGCTTAAGGCACAACTCTCCTAAACACGTGAGTCAAGTATACATCTTTAGAACACTTTCCCACCAGGAGACTCGAACCCTAGCCAGCACAGAAGCCTTCCAGCAACTGGCATAACAGGTACGCCTTAACCATCTTCCCCACCTGCTCAGACCCTTAAAAGAGATGGTAATTTCGGAGTATTTAAATACCCCAAAGATCAACACCTCCCAAGAGCACCAGAGCAAGTGAGGGGTCATTTATACGTTAATTTCATCAAGTCCCTGTGAATATGGGAAGACACAGTGTCTCTGCTTAAGGCACAACTCTCCTAAACACGAGAGTCAAGTATACAACTTTAGAACACTTTCCCACCAGGAGACTCGAACCCTAGCCAGCACAGAAGCCTTCCAGCAACTGGCATAACAGGTACGCCTTAACCCTCTCCACCACCTGCTCAGACCCTTAAAAGAGATGGTAATTTCGGAGTATTTAAATACCCCAAAGATCAACACCTCCCAAGAGCACCAGAGCAAGTGAGGGGTCATTTATACGTTAATTTCATCAAGTCCCTGTTAATATGGGAAGACACAGTGTCTCTGCTTAAGGCACAACTCTCCTAAACACGAGAGTCAAGTATACAACTTTAGAACACTTTCCCACCAGGAGACTCGAACCCTAGCCAGCACAGAAGCCTTCCAGCAACTGGCATAACAGGTACGCCTTAACCCTCTCCACCACCTGCTCAGACCCTTAAAAGAGATGGTAATTTCGGAGTATTTAAATACCCCAAAGATCAACACCTCCCAAGAGCACCAGAGCAAGTGAGGGGTCATTTATACGTTAATTTCATCAAGTCCCTGTTAATATGGGAAGACACAGTGTCTCTGCTTAAGGCACAACTCTCCTAAACACGAGAGTCAAGTATACAACTTTAGAACACTTTCCCACCAGGAGACTCGAACCCTAGCCAGCACAGAAGCCTTCCAGCAACTGGCATAACAGGTACGCCTTAACCCTCTCCACCACCTGCTCAGACCCTTAAAAGAGATGGTAATTTCGGAGTATTTAAATACCCCAAAGATCAACACCTCCCAAGAGCACCAGAGCAAGTGAGGGGTCATTTATACGTTAATTTCATCAAGTCCCTGTTAATATGGGAAGACACAGTGTCTCTGCTTAAGGCACAACTCTCCTAAACACGAGAGTCAAGTATACAACTTTAGAACACTTTCCCACCAGGAGACTCGAACCCTAGCCAGCACAGAAGCCTTCCAGCAACTGGCATAACAGGTACGCCTTAACCCTCTCCACCACCTGCTCAGACCCTTAAAAGAGATGGTAATTTCGGAGTATTTAAATACCCCAAAGATCAACACCTCCCAAGAGCACCAGAGCAAGTGAGGGGTCATTTATACGTTAATTTCATCAAGTCCCTGTTAATATGGGAAGACACAGTGTCTCTGCTTAAGGCACAACTCTCCTAAACACGAGAGTCAAGTATACAACTTTAGAACACTTTCCCACCAGGAGACTCGAACCCTAGCCAGCACAGAAGCCTTCCAGCAACTGGCATAACAGGTACGCCTTAACCCTCTCCACCACCTGCTCAGACCCTTAAAAGAGATGGTAATTTCGGAGTATTTAAATACCCCAAAGATCAACACCTCCCAAGAGCACCAGAGCAAGTGAGGGGTCATTTATACGTTAATTTCATCAAGTCCCTGTTAATATGGGAAGACACAGTGTCTCTGCTTAAGGCACAACTCTCCTAAACACGAGAGTCAAGTATACAACTTTAGAACACTTTCCCACCAGGAGACTCGAACCCTAGCCAGCACAGAAGCCTTCCAGCAACTGGCATAACAGGTACGCCTTAACCCTCTCCACCACCTGCTCAGACCCTTAAAAGAGATGGTAATTTCGGAGTATTTAAATACCCCAAAGATCAACACCTCCCAAGAGCACCAGAGCAAGTGAGGGGTCATTTATACGTTAATTTCATCAAGTCCCTGTTAATATGGGAAGACACAGTGTCTCTGCTTAAGGCACAACTCTCCTAAACACGAGAGTCAAGTATACAACTTTAGAACACTTTCCCACCAGGAGACTCGAACCCTAGCCAGCACAGAAGCCTTCCAGCAACTGGCATAACAGGTACGCCTTAACCCTCTCCACCACCTGCTCAGACCCTTAAAAGAGATGGTAATTTCGGAGTATTTAAATACCCCAAAGATCAACACCTCCCAAGAGCACCAGAGCAAGTGAGGGGTCATTTATACGTTAATTTCATCAAGTCCCTGTTAATATGGGAAGACACAGTGTCTCTGCTTAAGGCACAACTCTCCTAAACACGAGAGTCAAGTATACAACTTTAGAACACTTTCCCACCAGGAGACTCGAACCCTAGCCAGCACAGAAGCCTTCCAGCAACTGGCATAACAGGTACGCCTTAACCCTCTCCACCACCTGCTCAGACCCTTAAAAGAGATGGTAATTACGGAGTATTTAAATACCCCAAAGATCAACACCTCCCAAGAGCACCAGAGCAAGTGAGGGGTCATTTATACGTTAATTTCATCAAGTCCCTGTTAATATGGGAAGACACAGTGTCTCTGCTTAAGGCACAACTCTCCTAAACACGAGAGTCAAGTATACAACTTTAGAACACTTTCCCACCAGGAGACTCGAACCCTAGACAGCACAGAAGCCTTCCAGCAACTGGCATAACAGGTACGACTTAACCCTCTCCACCACCTGCTCAGACCCTTAAAAGAGATGGTAATTTCTGAGTATTTAAATACCCCAAAGATCAACACCTCCCAAGAGCACCAGAGCAAGTGAGGGGTCATTTATACGTTAATTTCATCAAGTCCCTGTTAATATGGGAAGACACAGTGTCTCTGCTTAAGGCACAACTCTCCTAAACACGTGAGTCAAGTATACATCTTTAGAACACTTTCCCACCAGGAGACTCGAACCCTAGCCAGCACAGAAGCCTTCCAGCAACTGGCATAACAGGTACGCCTTAACCATCTCCAGCACATGCTCAGACCCTTAAAAGAGATGGTAATTTCGGAGTATTTAAATACCCCAAAGATCAACACCTCCCAAGAGCACCAGAGCAAGTGAGGGGTCATTTATACGTTAATTTCATCAAGTCCCTGTGAATATGGGAAGACACAGTGTCTCTGCTTAAGGCACAACTCTCCTAAACACGAGAGTCAAGTATACAACTTTAGAACACTTTCCCACCAGGAGACTCGAACCCTAGCCAGCACAGAAGCCTTCCAGCAACTGGCATAACAGGTACGCCTTAACCCTCTCCACCACCTGCTCAGACCCTTAAAAGAGATGGTAATTTCGGAGTATTTAAATACCCCAAAGATCAACACCTCACAAGAGCACCAGAGCAAGTGAGGGGTCATTTATACGTTAATTTCATCAAGTCCCTGTTAATATGGGAAGACACAGTGTCTCTGCTTAAGGCACAACTCTCCTAAACACGAGAGTCAAGTATACAACTTTAGAACACTTTCCCACCAGGAGACTCGAACCCTAGCCAGCACAGAAGCCTTCCAGCAACTGGCATAACAGGTACGCCTTAACCCTCTCCACCACCTGCTCAGACCCTTAAAAGAGATGGTAATTTCGGAGTATTTAAATACCCCAAAGATCAACACCTCCCAAGAGCACCAGAGCAAGTGAGGGGTCATTTATACGTTAATTTCATCAAGTCCCTGTTAATATGGGAAGACACAGTGTCTCTGCTTAAGGCACAACTCTCCTAAACACGAGAGTCAAGTATACAACTTTAGAACACTTTCCCACCAGGAGACTCGAACCCTAGCCAGCACAGAAGCCTTCCAGCAACTGGCATAACAGGTACGCCTTAACCCTCTCCACCACCTGCTCAGACCCTTAAAAGAGATGGTAATTTCGGAGTATTTAAATACCCCAAAGATCAACACCTCCCAAGAGCACCAGAGCAAGTGAGGGGTCATTTATACGTTAATTTCATCAAGTCCCTGTTAATATGGGAAGACACAGTGTCTCTGCTTAAGGCACAACTCTCCTAAACACGAGAGTCAAGTATACAACTTTAGAACACTTTCCCACCAGGAGACTCGAACCCTTAGCCAGCACAGAAGCCTTCCAGCAACTGGCATAACAGGTACGCCTTAACCCTCTCCACCACCTGCTCAGACCCTTAAAAGAGATGGTAATTTCGGAGTATTTAAATACCCCAAAGATCAACACCTCCCAAGAGCACCAGAGCAAGTGAGGGGTCATTTATACGTTAATTTCATCAAGTCCCTGTTAATATGGGAAGACACAGTGTCTCTGCTTAAGGCACAACTCTCCTAAACACGAGAGTCAAGTATACAACTTTAGAACACTTTCCCACCAGGAGACTCGAACCCTAGCCAGCACAGAAGCCTTCCAACAACTGGCATAACAGGTACGCCTTAACCCTCTCCACCACCTGCTCAGACCCTTAAAAGAGATGGTAATTACGGAGTATTTAAATACCCCAAAGATCAACACCTCCCAAGAGCACCAGAGCAAGTGAGGGGTCATTTATACGTTAATTTCATCAAGTCCCTGTTAATAGGGGAAGACACAGTGTCTCTGCTTAAGGCACAACTCTCCTAAACACGAGAGTCAAGTATACAACTTTAGAACACTTTCCCACCAGGAGACTCGAACCCTAGCCAGCACAGAAGCCTTCCAGCAACTGGCATAACAGGTACGACTTAACCCTCTCCACCACCTGCTCAGACCCTTAAAAGAGATGGTAATTTCTGAGTATTTAAATACCCCAAAGATCAACACCTCCCAAGAGCACCAGAGCAAGTGAGGGGTCATTTATACGTTAATTTCATCAAGTCCCTGTTAATATGGGAAGACACAGTGTCTCTGCTTAAGGCACAACTCTCCTAAACACGTGAGTCAAGTATACATCTTTAGAACACTTTCCCACCAGGAGACTCGAACCCTAGCCAGCACAGAAGCCTTCCAGCAACTGGCATAACAGGTACGCCTTAACCATCTCCACCACCTGCTCAGACCCTTAAAAGAGATGGTAATTTCGGAGTATTTAAATACCCCAAAGATCAACACCTCCCAAGAGCACCAGAGCAAGTGAGGGGTCATTTATACGTTAATTTCATCAAGTCCCTGTGAATATGGGAAGACACAGTGTCTCTGCTTAAGGCACAACTCTCCTAAACACGAGAGTCAAGTATACAACTTTAGAACACTTTCCCACCAGGAGACTCGAACCCTAGCCAGCACAGAAGCCTTCCAGCAACTGGCATAACAGGTACGCCTTAACCCGCTCCACCACCTGCTCAGACCCTTAAAAGAGATGGTAATTTCGGAGTATTTAAATACCCCAAAGATCAACACCTCCCAAGAGCACCAGAGCAAGTGAGGGGTCATTTATACGTTAATTTCATCAAGTCCCTGTTAATAGGGGAAGACACAGTGTCTCTGCTTAAGGCACAACTCTCCTAAACACGAGAGTCAAGTATACAACTTTAGAACACTTTCCCACCAGGAGACTCGAACCCTAGCCAGCACAGAAGCCTTCCAGCAACTGGCATAACAGGTACGCCTTAACCCTCTCCACCACCTGCTCAGACCCTTAAAAGAGATGGTAATTTCGGAGTATTTAAATACCCCAAAGATCAACACCTCCCAAGAGCACCAGAGCAAGTGAGGGGTCATTTATACGTTAATTTCATCAAGTCCCTGTTAATATGGGAAGACACAGTGTCTCTGCTTAAGGCACAACTCTCCTAAACACGAGAGTCAAGTATACAACTTTAGAACACTTTCCCACCAGGAGACTCGAACCCTAGCCAGCACAGAAGCCTTCCAGCAACTGGCATAACAGGTACGCCTTAACCCTCTCCACCACCTGCTCAGACCCTTAAAAGAGATGGTAATTTCGGAGTATTTAAATACCCCAAAGATCAACACCTCCCAAGAGCACCAGAGCAAGTGAGGGGTCATTTATACGTTAATTTCATCAAGTCCCTGTTAATATGGGAAGACACAGTGTCTCTGCTTAAGGCACAACTCTCCTAAACACGAGAGTCAAGTATACAACTTTAGAACACTTTCCCACCAGGAGACTCGAACCCTAGCCAGCACAGAAGCCTTCCAGCAACTGGCATAACAGGTACGCCTTAACCCTCTCCACCACCTGCTCAGACCCTTAAAAGAGATGGTAATTTCGGAGTATTTAAATACCCCAAAGATCAACACCTCCCAAGAGCACCAGAGCAAGTGAGGGGTCATTTATACGTTAATTTCATCAAGTCCCTGTTAATATGGGAAGACACAGTGTCTCTGCTTAAGGCACAACTCTCCTAAACACGTGAGTCAAGTATACATCTTTAGAACACTTTCCCACCAGGAGACTCGAACCCTAGCCAGCACAGAAGCCTTCCAGCAACTGGCATAACAGGTACGCCTTAACCATCTCCACCACCTGCTCAGACCCTTAAAAGAGATGGTAATTTCGGAGTATTTAAATACCCCAAAGATCAACACCTCCCAAGAGCACCAGAGCAAGTGAGGGGTCATTTATACGTTAATTTCATCAAGTCCCTGTGAATATGGGAAGACACAGTGTCTCTGCTTAAGGCACAACTCTCCTAAACACGAGAGTCAAGTATACAACTTTAGAACACTTTCCCACCAGGAGACTCGAACCCTAGCCAGCACAGAAGCCTTCCAGCAACTGGCATAACAGGTACGCCTTAACCCTCTCCACCACCTGCTCAGACCCTTAAAAGAGATGGTAATTTCGGAGTATTTAAATACCCCAAAGATCAACACCTCCCAAGAGCACCAGAGCAAGTGAGGGGTCATTTATACGTTAATTTCATCAAGTCCCTGTTAATAGGGGAAGACACAGTGTCTCTGCTTAAGGCACAACTCTCCTAAACACGAGAGTCAAGTATACAACTTTAGAACACTTTCCCACCAGGAGACTCGAACCCTAGCCAGCACAGAAGCCTTCCAGCAACTGGCATAACAGGTACGCCTTAACCCTCTCCACCACCTGCTCAGACCCTTAAAAGAGATGGTAATTTTGGAGTATTTAAATACCCCAAAGATCAACACCTCCCAAGAGCACCAGAGCAAGTGAGGGGTCATTTATACGTTAATTTCATCAAGTCCCTGTTAATATGGGAAGACACAGTGTCTCTGCTTAAGGCACAACTCTCCTAAACACGAGAGTCAAGTATACAACTTTAGAACACTTTCCCACCAGGAGACTCGAACCCTAGCCAGCACAGAAGCCTTCCAGCAACTGGCATAACAGGTACGCCTTAACCCTCTCCACCACCTGCTCAGACCCTTAAAAGAGATGGTAATTTCGGAGTATTTAAATACCCCAAAGATCAACACCTCCCAAGAGCACCAGAGCAAGTGAGGGGTCATTTATACGTTAATTTCATCAAGTCCCTGTTAATATGGGAAGACACAGTGTCTCTGCTTAAGGCACAACTCTCCTAAACACGTGAGTCAAGTATACATCTTTAGAACACTTTCCCACCAGGAGACTCGAACCCTAGCCAGCACAGAAGCCTTCCAGCAACTGGCATAACAGGTACGCCTTAACCATCTCCACCACCTGCTCAGACCCTTAAAAGAGATGGTAATTTCGGAGTATTTAAATACCCCAAAGATCAACACCTCCCAAGAGCACCAGAGCAAGTGAGGGGTCATTTATACGTTAATTTCATCAAGTCCCTGTGAATATGGGAAGACACAGTGTCTCTGCTTAAGGCACAACTCTCCTAAACATGAGAGTCAAGTATACAACTTTAGAACACTTTCCCACCAGGAGACTCGAATCCTAGCCAGCACAGAAGCCTTCCAGCAACTGGCATAACAGGTACGCCTTAACCCTCTCCACCACCTGCTCAGACCCTTAAAAGAGATGGTAATTTCGGAGTATTTAAATACCCCAAAGATCAACACCTCCCAAGAGCACCAGAGCAAGTGAGGGGTCATTTATACGTTAATTTCATCAAGTCCCTGTTAATAGGGGAAGACACAGTGTCTCTGCTTAAGGCACAACTCTCCTAAACACGAGAGTCAAGTATACAACTTTAGAACACTTTCCCACCAGGAGACTCGAACCCTAGCCAGCACAGAAGCCTTCCAGCAACTGGCATAACAGGTACGCCTTAACCCTCTCCACCACCTGCTAAGACCCTTAAAAGAGATGGTAATTTCGGAGTATTTAAATACCCCAAAGATCAACACCTCCCAAGAGCACCAGAGCAAGTGAGGGGTCATTTATACGTTAATTTCATCAAGTCCCTGTTAATATGGGAAGACACAGTGTCTCTGCTTAAGGCACAACTCTCCTAAACACGAGAGTCAAGTATACAACTTTAGAACACTTTCCCACCAGGAGACTCGAACCCTAGCCAGCACAGAAGCCTTCCAGCAACTGGCATAACAGGTACGCCTTAACCCTCTCCACCACCTGCTCAGACCCTTAAAAGAGATGGTAATTTCGGAGTATTTAAATACCCCAAAGATCAACACCTCCCAAGAGCACCAGAGCAAGTGAGGGGTCATTTATACGTTAATTTCATCAAGTCCCTGTTAATATGGGAAGACACAGTGTCTCTGCTTAAGGCACAACTCTCCTAAACACGAGAGTCAAGTATACAACTTTAGAACACTTTCCCACCAGGAGACTCGAACCCTAGCCAGCACAGAAGCCTTCCAGCAACTGGCATAACAGGTACGCCTTAACCCTCTCCACCACCTGCTCAGACCCTTAAAAGAGATGGTAATTTCGGAGTATTTAAATACCCCAAAGATCAACACCTCCCAAGAGCACCAGAGCAAGTGAGGGGTCATTTATACGTTAATTTCATCAAGTCCCTGTTAATATGGGAAGACACAGTGTCTCTGCTTAAGGCACAACTCTCCTAAACACGAGAGTCAAGTATACAACTTTAGAACACTTTCCCACCAGGAGACTCGAACCCTAGCCAGCACAGAAGCCTTCCAGCAACTGGCATAACAGGTACGCCTTAACCCTCTCCACCACCTGCTCAGACCCTTAAAAGAGATGGTAATTTCGGAGTATTTAAATACCCCAAAGATCAACACCTCCCAAGAGCACCAGAGCAAGTGAGGGGTCATTTATACGTTAATTTCACCAAGTCCCTGTTAATATGGGAAGACACAGTGTCTCTGCTTAAGGCACAACTCTCCTAAACACGTGAGTCAAGTATACAACTCTAGAACACTTTCCCACCAGGAGACTCGAACCCTAGCCAGCACAGAAGCCTTCCAGCAACTGGCATAACAGGTACGCCTTAACCCTCTCCACCACCTGCTCAGACCCTTAAAAGAGATGGTAATTTCGGAGTATTTAAATACCCCAAAGATCAACACCTCCCAAGAGCACCAGAGCAAGTGAGGGGTCATTTATACGTTAATTTCATCAAGTCCCTGTTAATATGGGAAGACACAGTGTCTCTGCTTAAGGCACAACTCTCCTAAACACGAGAGTCAAGTATACAACTTTAGAACACTTTCCCACCAGGAGACTCGAACCCTAGCCAGCACAGAAGCCTTCCAGCAACTGGCATAACAGGTACGCCTTAACCCTCTCCACCACCTGCTCAGACCCTTAAAAGAGATGGTAATTTCGGAGTATTTAAATACCCCAAAGATCAACACCTCCCAAGAGCACCAGAGCAAGTGAGGGGTCATTTATACGTTAATTTCATCAAGTCCCTGTTAATATGGGAAGACACAGTGTCTCTGCTTAAGGCACAACTCTCCTAAACACGAGAGTCAAGTATACAAGTTTAGAACACTTTCCCACCAGGAGACTCGAACCCTAGCCAGCACAGAAGCCTTCCAGCAACTGGCATAACAGGTACGCCTTAACCCTCTCCACCACCTGCTCAGACCTTTAAAAGAGATGGCAATTTCGGAGTATTTAAATACCCCAAAGATCAACACCTCCCAAGAGCACCAGAGCAAGTGAGGGGTCATTTATACGTTAATTTCATCAAGTCCCTGTTAATATGGGAAGACACAGTGTCTCTGCTTAAGGCACAACTCTCCTAAACACGTGAGTCAAGTATACATCTTTAGAACACTTTCCCACCAGGAGACTCGAACCCTAGCCAGCACAGAAGCCTTCCAGCAACTGGCATAACAGGTACGCCTTAACCATCTCCACCACCTGCTCAGACCCTAAAAGAGATGGTAATTTCGGAGTATTTAAATACCCCAAAGATCAACACCTCCCAAGAGCACCAGAGCAAGTGAGGGGTCATTTATACGTTAATTTCATCAAGTCCCTGTGAATATGGGAAGACACAGTGTCTCTGCTTAAGGCACAACTCTCCTAAACACGAGAGTCAAGTATACAACTTTAGAACACTTTCCCACCAGGAGACTCGAACCCTAGCCAGCACAGAAGCCTTCCAGCAACTGGCATAACAGGTACGCCTTAACCCTCTCCACCACCTGCTCAGACCCTTAAAAGAGATGGTAATTTCGGAGTATTTAAATACCCCAAAGATCAACACCTCCCAAGAGCACCAGAGCAAGTGAGGGGTCATTTATACGTTAATTTCATCAAGTCCCTGTTAATAGGGGAAGACACAGTGTCTCTGCTTAAGGCACAACTCTCCTAAACACGAGAGTCAAGTATACAACTTTAGAACACTTTCCCACCAGGAGACTCGAACCCTAGCCAGCACAGAAGCCTTCCAGCAACTGGCATAACAGGTACGCCTTAACCCTCTCCACCACCTGCTCAGACCCTTAAAAGAGATGGTAATTTCGGAGTATTTAAATACCCCAAAGATCAACACCTCCCAAGAGCACCAGAGCAAGTGAGGGGTCATTTATACGTTAATTTCATCAAGTCCCTGTTAATATGGGAAGACACAGTGTCTCTGCTTAAGGCACAACTCTCCTAAACACGAGAGTCAAGTATACAACTTTAGAACACTTTCCCACCAGGAGACTCGAACCCTAGCCAGCACAGAAGCCTTCCAGCAACTGGCATAACAGGTACGCCTTAACCCTCTCCACCACCTGCTCAGACCCTTAAAAGAGATGGTAATTTCGGAGTATTTAAATACCCCAAAGATCAACACCTCCCAAGAGCACCAGAGCAAGTGAGGGGTCATTTATACGTTAATTTCATCAAGTCCCTGTTAATATGGGAAGACACAGTGTCTCTGCTTAAGGCACAACTCTCCTAAACACGTGAGTCAAGTATACATCTTTAGAACACTTTCCCACCAGGAGACTCGAACCCTAGCCAGCACAGAAGCCTTCCAGCAACTGGCATAACAGGTACGCCTTAACCATCTCCACCACCTGCTCAGACCCTTAAAAGAGATGGTAATTTCGGAGTATTTAAATACCCCAAAGATCAACACCTCCCAAGAGCACCAGAGCAAGTGAGGGGTCATTTATACGTTAATTTCATCAAGTCCCTGTGAATATGGGAAGACACAGTGTCTCTGCTTAAGGCACAACTCTCCTAAACATGAGAGTCAAGTATACAACTTTAGAACACTTTCCCACCAGGAGACTCGAATCCTAGCCAGCACAGAAGCCTTCCAGCAACTGGCATAACAGGTACGCCTTAACCCTCTCCACCACCTGCTCAGACCCTTAAAAGAGATGGTAATTTCGGAGTATTTAAATACCCCAAAGATCAACACCTCCCAAGAGCACCAGAGCAAGTGAGGGGTCATTTATACGTTAATTTCATCAAGTCCCTGTTAATAGGGGAAGACACAGTGTCTCTGCTTAAGGCACAACTCTCCTAAACACGAGAGTCAAGTATACAACTTTAGAACACTTTCCCACCAGGAGACTCGAACCCTAGCCAGCACAGAAGCCTTCCAGCAACTGGCATAACAGGTACGCCTTAACCCTCTCCACCACCTGCTCAGACCCTTAAAAGAGATGGTAATTTCGGAGTATTTAAATACCCCAAAGATCAACACCTCCCAAGAGCACCAGAGCAAGTGAGGGGTCATTTATACGTTAATTTCATCAAGTCCCTGTTAATATGGGAAGACACAGTGTCTCTGCTTAAGGCACAACTCTCCTAAACACGAGAGTCAAGTATACAACTTTAGAACACTTTCCCACCAGGAGACTCGAACCCTAGCCA